>NC_056582.1:1625867-1638183 GCF_018340385.1 Cyprinus carpio | reverse complement strand
CTGCTGAAAACCCAATATCTAAATCTGGAAGGTCACTTTCGAATCATGTATCACCAACACTTAAATCTGCTCTATATTAAAGAAGCACTAAGGCTTTATATACATAAGAGTATGACTGTGGAAGCTGCTTTGATATGATGTGTACTGTGAAAAGACTTAAGCTAGTTCACTGACATGTTTAGGATTAAAAGCAGCTTCAGTCCATCAGTGATGCTAGTTGAGTCAGAGTTTACGAGAGTTCACCCCCGCACAAGCGTCCTCAATTACTCGAGCATCAGGGCCATTTCCTGCTTCGGTGTGGGGGGGGCGAGTGGCTTGGGCACCCGCCTGTAGTTTATTAAGGCCCAGGGGTGGGAGGAGGGCCCAGCGGCAAAAACATGGGGGGACTCCTGGGCCACCTTATTAAAACTTTTCATAACCAGTGTTTTGAAGGCTGCGGCTTAAGGGCGCCGCTTTGCCCGGGTGCTGTGCATGGCAGGGCGACACCGCCGAGCGGGGGGGGCCCTCTGCATTCATTGACCATTCACCAGAGGGGAAGGCGGCTAAAACCAAGGCTGGGCTTTATCTTCTTTTTCCCACGGAAGTGCTAAAGGGGGGGTTATTTTTCAATTTTCTGGATCTACAGAATTAAAACGGGGCCTGCCGCTTCTGAGGGGACGGGGCTTGGGATTGGGCTGGGTTTTTTGGCTGTTTTTTCCATTCAGTAAGATTTGTTCCAATTACCCCCCCATCACTTGTTTTCACCCCTTCAAACCATTTTTTTACAGTTTTTGAAAAGAGGTGTTTTCAGGGGAACTAAAAAAACTGGAGTTTTTTAACCGGATGGGGGTACTCTTCAGCTGGGCAACTGAAATTGATGGGATGGGGTATGGTAGAAGGATGTTTAAAGGGAAAAGGCCTTCCTAACAAAGAACATTGTCTGTCCATCCATTTACTCTCCATCACTTTCATTTTACCAAATCTGACTTTCCTCTGCCTAAAATCTTTATATGCATACTTTTTATGTAATGTGTATTGTAAATGGTTTTAATATCGAATAGGGGGGGTATATATCAATGGGGACTATTTTCACAATTTTAGGGGGGCCCCTGTCACAAAAGAAGAAGGAGGTTGGAACATTAGGTGGGGTAAAAAAAACATCTTAGGAGTTGGAAAACCATTTAAAGTCACACAATTCCCTGTACACAAAAAGAGGGGAAAAAAAAAAAAAAAGAGGGATTATGTTATTTTCAGGAAGGAGAGAACAGAAAAAAATATTAAAAAAAAACCTTGCTTTGATTTTGGCAGTGTTAAATGTAAGGAATTAGAAATTTGGGAATGCTTTGCTCATTGGGTTTTTCAAAGGCCAGCCATTAATGTTGTGTCTTACTACACGGGTGGGGGGAAGCCGGCTGTGTCATGTTGGGTATCAGTAAGCACAACCCGTATTGAATTTAATTTTAACAACCACAAAAAAAAGAAATTATGGGGACAGGCTGGATGTTTGTAAAACAAAGGTTTGCAAGTTTTTCTGGAGTTTAGCTCCAATATGAGTTTTGTTTCATTTGTTTTAAAAAATGAACCCACACTAGGGGGGGGAAAATACAGTCTGACCGCCAAAATGTTTCAAATGTAGTGGGTTAAATTTATGTTGCAAATATTAATGGCGGAAACAACACACAATTTGGGCTCTGTGGGAAGGAAGTTTCAGGTTCATATTTTGCTGTGAAGTTAAATTTTTCAAATTCTCACAACATGGGGGGGTGGCACGGAGTTTTGCCCAAGGTATTTTGGGGGGGGGAAATAACTTAAAATGTTGTTGCTAAGGGACTTGAATTTGGAACAGTTTAGGTGTAAAAACCTGTGGACACCTTGTCAGGAAAATACCATTCCCCTGATACTGATCCACAATTTCAGGGAACATTCCAGCGATTCAGGGGGGGAAAAAGGTTTTGTGAACAGTGTTTGCGAGTGGGGATGGCCCAGTGAACAACCTCTTGGTTTCAACAGGGGGGGGACATATGAGGGGGGGAACCCCACTGGAGCCCAGGGAAAAATTTCTGATACAAGCGTCCCTCTAATAGGCAGTGTTTTGTTCATGCGAGGAAGCGGCCCGAAGGTGGGCGGGGTCCGTTTCCTCTGGATTGAGGGACCCACCGGGGAATTGTGAGTAATTGTGCCCCAGGAAGGGGGGGGGGGGGAAACTTCTGGAGAAGCCCCCCCTTGCCGCTGGATGACAAGCCACCTCAAGAGGGGGACCGGCATCCCACACGGCCTACGCTTGGCACGGCTGATGCTGGGACCCAGTCAGTTCCCCAGCTTGATTAAAAAACTTAAAGCTTTCCCCCTTTGCAAGGGTTATGGGGTACTTACCATTTGGGGGCTTCGGCTGCTGAAAAAAAAAACCGCTTGGTGGGGAACCATAAACCCACTCTTCAGATCATGGGTATTTATTTGTTTCCTTAAATTTCTATGCTGGGTATCTTCAACACTTCCTGGGCCATGACAGACCTTGGGGGTGTGTGGGGGGGACCAGGACGTGGTTTGTTGTGTGTAACAAAACTGTTTCTTCAAAGGCACTTAAGGGGAGTTTTTTCTTGTTCCACCTCGCAATTCTTATTTTCTGGCAAGGGGACCCCGGGCCCACGGGGCTACTGGGGAATGGGACCACCAAGAAATACGGACACCCAAACCAGAGTTTTCATGGGTTGTTTCTATGTTGCCTGTTTTAGGGGAACAGAGGGGAATCTGGAACAATATTATTAGCCGAATAACAGACTGGTTGTGGGAAAAAGATTAAGCAGAGCAAAAATTTAAATGTAGGGGGGGGGGGAGCTTATCATTTTGTATCCAGGCGGACTGATTGTTTTTCAGGAAGTTTATGGTGGAAAATTACAGCAAGGGCATGTGTTGTCAAAGTCTTTTCCCACTGTGTGTTGGAGGAATATGTAGTTGTTTTAGTGGGGGGGGCGGGGGACCACCAGTTCCCTCCTGTCACCTTCGTTTTGCCCCTGGGGCACTATACTTTAAAATGAATGGCCACTTGGTTTTGATTAATGGTGACATATTAATGCAAAAAACGGATATGTATACCATTTTTTTTTTTTATTGTGGCTTGACGTGGACCGCAAAATACAACCTTCAGGGGACAAAAAAAAAAAAAAAACTACATAAACTTGCTTTTTGGCACCCGCAGGGGAAACAATTTCTACAGAAAAACATCAGTTAATTCCTCCCCACCATCGGTGGGCCGCTTTCCTGAAAAAAATTCTCCCCGTTTCTTAGAGGGTGGGGGGAGGTTTTGGGGGGGGAGGACCATAAAGGTGGCAACAAACAAGTTAACCACGAAGGGGGGGTGGTGCATTAGTTTGGAAAGGCCTCAGTTTTCCCTATAAAGAGGGAGGGGTCTGTTGGTTTAAAAGGGTTCTCGGGCCACCTGATTGAAGGCGTCAAAACAAGCTTTCCACCGTTACTCAAGGCGGGGGGCGGAATGCACTGGTGTGTGCTAGTTGTGTCACACTTACAGCCACTGAGTTTATTAAAATTCACTCTTTGGGTACTTTTCACAAAGCATTTGTGGTCAAAAAGAAAAACCGGGTTTGGGGGGCTAAAAAGGTGAAATTTAAGGTCAGGCGTATTCCATTGATGAAGGAAACCCTTGGCCAGTTTCGAGGTTCATTTATAAACCAAAAGGCTTATTAATTTAGTACGTGACCTTCCACAAGGTGGAAAGAGACTCAAGCCGGTGTTGACGGGCCAAGATTGGACATACCGCTCCTCCCAGACACGCTGAAGGACAGTTCTAGGCTTTTCCATGTTTTTCCAGCTCATGGCCCCAGCCAGGTTGCTAGGGACGCCTTTTCCACCGCACGCCAGTTGGGAGGCGCCGCTCCCTAACAAATTAATCAAACCACCCCACATCCCAAAGGGGGACCCACGGGGGGACCACCATTCTACAACCACCCTGATCACGGCTCGCTTTCCCAGGGGGGGGGGACACGCGGTCTCAGACAGGGTTTTGCCGTGGATGTGCATTTCCACGAAAGCTGCGGGACTCTGAGATGGCGGGTTCCAGGGTTGCTGGGCTCACTCAGTTTGTTGGTTGCTTAGTGCTCACAAGGGACCCCAAAGGATTTGTACAGGGGGGGGTGAACACTTGTTTTCAAAAAACTGGTTTATTCTCTGAGGGGGGGTATTTCCAATAGGGAGCTGCTCGGGGACACTACTAAAAAGATTAAAAACCGTTTGAATGTAGGAACGGATAGGGCTATTGTAAAAAATTAATGGATTGTTGTACCTGCTTTTTGAAAACATTTAATATATTTAAACAAAACCCGGGGAGATGGCAAATTATTAACACAACACTTCCCGGTTCCGATTTTAGCCATAAATCAAAACAAACATACTGGGATCATAAGGTCTAGTAGACAATTTCAAAAAATTTTACATCCTGTAACGGGGGACAATAGGATACGAGAATGGGGAGGAAAAAAAATATTTTACCATTCAAATATGTCATTTTTCTTGTGGCAAGTATATTTCAGTGGGGGTGAATTACTGTTATTCAAACTGTGCGGTAATTAATTAGGGGAGCTGGTTATTAATTTGTAAATTCCCTTTTGAACGAATTGACGCTTGTTGTTTTACTTTGCACTTTTTCGAGACTTTGCGCCGATCACACGGTACGGAGCAAGCGCTACTCGCAGAACAAACAACTTAAAGGCCCACCCAACATTTTACAGGATTTTAGATGTTTGTCTAGTGCTGCTTCAGGGGATTTACTTCACAAGCATTCTCCCTTCCCGTGTATCAGTTAATTCTCTCACCTACACTCTGTTCCAGGTGGGGCAGTGAAAAAAATGGTTTATGTGTACTGTAAAAAGGCTACTGTTTTTAGCCAAGCGGGGCTAAAACCGGTGTGCCCTTTAGCGGGGCTCGTTATAACATGTTAATTGTTTGTCTGTGGGCCTTTCTGTCCCTACAAAGGCGATGTCAAAAGGCAACACCACTCTAAAAACCCAGCTGGCGGGTTGTTTTTGGCTAGCACAGAGATTTTTTCTTACTTTTGGGGGGAACCATCGGCCCAACTTACTGGGGAAAAAACCGGTAATATTGCTACCACCAAGGTCTTTTTTTTTATGCCCCGCAAGTCTAACAAGTGTGTCCTACAATTGGTATCCTCCGACAGCTTAAAAAAAAAACCCAGCACAGTGACCAGCTTTTCTAAGGACCAGCATGAACCAGAAAAACAGAACCAGGCTCAAACCAGGGGCCATCCCAGCTTTCAACAAAACATAAATACCTTTTTCAACAGGGATACTGTACATAATAAAATCTTTTCCATTGGCGGTTATATAAAAAAAAAGCGGTGTTATGGTGTATTATGGAATGAATCATTCAGGACTTTGGACTTTAAAAAAAATCTGATGGGGATAGGGAGCTGGGAGGACAAAATGTTCAGGGGTTGTGTATGGTTCAGTCTTGAACAAAGTTGCTGTACTTTCGGGCGCAGAACTTATATGATCATATTGTACTACAGTTATCATGCTGGTATCAAGTTTTTACGTGTCCTTTCTGAGGCTTTTGCAAGGCTTTCAGGAACCTCTCCTAAACAACCTTGGACAAATAAACAACCATATTATTCAAATTTTGTGGTGGTTTTGTCTTCCACAGAAAAGAAAAAGACATTTGGGAGGAGGGTAAATGATGTGTGATTTTTAGATGGGCAAGGCTCAACGCTGTGTGTGTTTTTTAGAGTGGCACGACCATTTTGGTTCACTCTACTGTACCTGACTGTGCAATGACACAGATTTTCCCAAATGTGTCCAGGCCAGAGCAGAAGCTGCCAGATCAGTGGGCCAGGTGAGATCCCAGACAGGAACCATAAATGAGTCTCTCTCAGATACTGACTTCACGGTCTGTGAGCAAAGCCGCATCCTCATCATCATCCCACACACACACACCCCACCCACACCCACCCACACACACACACACACCCAGCACACAACACACAAGGGGACTCCACACTATATCATTTGGGGTTCATTCCAAAACAGGGCGTAATGGTTTTTCTCTGCTGTCCAAGATGTATCTTCTATTTCCCCTTACCCTACTCCTACACAGAAAAACTACAGCCATTTTTACATTCTCAAAACACTTTATTCTCTGTGATTTATAAGCTTGTTTCCTCATGGGGACCAAAAAATGTCCCAACAAGGTCAAAATTTAGTGGTATTAATATACTTGTGGGATCATTTGGTATGCAGTGAATGCCAGCACACACACACACACACACAGAAAAATTATGTGTTCAAACTCAACCAAATGAGCAACGCAGACGACTATTCTGACTATCAGAGATCTCAGTGTGAGCTCAAACCTTTCTCATCACGTTCTCATTATTGGTGGTGAGTGTTTGCTGAGGCAAGCATCACTGTTACTCACACTTGAGGTGCGGTCACATCTCCTTGTGAGCTGTCTTTGTCTGCCGACTACAAAGGTACACTCTTAAAAAAAGAATAAATTGTGTTTTTCACAGCAATGCCATAGAAGAAACCATTTTTTTGCTCCCCTAAGAACCTTTCAGTGAACAAATTCTTAAAAGATCAGTTTTTGTTTCTTAGTGTGAAGAACATTTCAATAACCTTTTTTTTTCCACTATAAAGAAACTTTTGTACTACGTATGAAAGCCCGTTTCCACCACAGGATAAAAAAAATTACAACAGGTAATTGTGACTTTTTATTTTACAATTCTGACTTTTTTTCTCACAATTGTGAGTTTA
This sequence comes from Cyprinus carpio, assembly GCF_018340385.1. Lineage (NCBI taxonomy): Eukaryota > Metazoa > Chordata > Actinopteri > Cypriniformes > Cyprinidae > Cyprinus > Cyprinus carpio. The sequence continues at coordinate 1,631,422 of NC_056582.1, read as the reverse complement.
CATCCCACATCTTTGACTTCTTTTCTCAGAATTTTGAGATTTAAACTCGCAGTTGTGAGTTATAAAGTCCTGAAAATTCTGAAGAAAAAATTCAGCTCACGTCTGACCTTTTCTTACAATTGTGGACTTCATATCATGCATTGCACTCAATTCTGAAAGAAAAAAGTCAATTGTGAGATAAAAAGTCACAATACCTTTGTTATTTTTTTTAGTCAGTGGCGGAAATAAGCTTTCATAGCAATGTAAAGATTTCGGGATGTTAAAGGTTCTTTATTGCACCATCAATGCCAACAAAGAACCTTTATTTATAAGAGTGTAGCATTAACGGGTTTGTTCAGATCACTGGCTCTTATACAGTACCGACTTTAAGGTTTGCTTTAAAGTTGCAATAACTTAAGTGTAGCCGATTATCGAAAAACAAAAATGAAAGGACAGGGGGACTTAAAGAAACTGGTTTAAGAAAATCTGAGTTAAAGGCAGGGATAACCCTTGGTTTTCCAATGCATTATCTGTTCTTATATGTGAGCGGATGCTGCTTAGGCAAAAGCTAGGCAATTTTGATTTTAAGTTCTGACTGAATCCATTGTAGGGGACAGCTTCGAAACAAATGTACAAAGCGAAGTATTTTATTGCAAAAAATTACAACAGATTTTTTACAGTCAAATAAATCCTAGAATAAGAAATTTTGGCAGAATATAAAGTATTTAGTGGGAAATAAAAAATACCTCTAATCTAGGATGACCAAATGTGCCATTTTCCCAGGACACGTCCTGGCCAGGATTTCTATATTGCCTAAAATATCCACGTTTTGGCTTTGTTTGTTTTTTTGCGCTGCGCAGACCAATTGTTGTATGACAAAGTACTGTGAGAGCGCTAGAGAGCAGACAGTTTCTTGTGCTTTTGAATCGTTCTCACAGTACTTTGATGTCATACACCGATCGGTATGCTCAGTGCTGCTTCAAGTCCAACACCCAATACATATTTGCACAAAATTTTACATGCTCAAATTATGATTTTGTTAATGCAGAAGCTCACTGAAAAAAGGAGGAGTTCAATTTTGAACATATTAAGAGTTCCGATGTTCATAAAGCACTTAAATTGCTTGATACAAATAAACTGACAGGCCCTGATTGTGTGGAACCTAATTAGCAGCTGATATTAGTTCATCCCCTTTAACTTATCTTTTTAATCTTTCATTAGATACTGGTGTTATTTCTGAAATGTGGAAACAGCTTATTAAAAGAGGGAAATCCGCTATATTAGATACATTATAGGCCAATCTCTAAGATTTGTGTCCTATCAAAAGTCTTATTAGTGAACAGTTGACATGTTACTTGAATGTAAACAAAGTCCTATCAAATAATTAATCAGGGTTTAAAAAAAAAAAAAAAAAAGAAACATAGTATCAAAACAGCCACTTCAGAAGTTTTAAATTATATTGTAGAATCTGTGGATAAGTGATTATTGCACCTCTCTTTTTACTGATTTATCAAAGTCTTTCGACACAGTGGATCAAGAAATACTGTTGCACAGGTTAAAAAGTGTTTTAAAAAGTGGTTTATCAAATCATGTTATTTTCTGGTTTATAAACTATTTAAGTGGAAGAACCCAGTGTGTGCAGGCTGAAGGTTAACAATCTGGACTTTTTGGAGAGTTTGTTAAAGGTGTTCCCCAAGAGATCGGTTCTGAGGCCTCCTTTTATTTATCATCTGCATAAATAGTCTTGATTATGATACTGAAGATGCAAATTTCCACTTTTATGTAGATGACACTGTCATGTATTGTAGTGCGCCCTCTAAACAGCAAGCCCTATACAAGCTCTTCAATTGGCTTTTTGATATTAATTATTCAGTCACGACTTGTTAGGTGTTGTGAACATTAATAATAATAAAAAAGCTTGTTATTTTCAAGTTAAAATGTTGTAAACAAAAACATTTTGAAAATAATTCTTTTTTTATACCTGTTCCTCTCACCCAGGGGACTTTTACAAGGAAATGCCAACTGAGACTAACACTATTAAGAGAGCGGATAAATATTGTTGGTTGATGATACATTATTGTTTAGCTGTCACATAACTCAGTTAAAGAATAAATTAAAAATAAAGCTTGGGTTTTACTTAAAAAATAGGTTTTGTTTTTTCATTAAATGTAAGAAAGAAATTAGTTTCTGCTGCTTTTATACCAGTACTTGATTATGGTGATGTAGTTGCTTCCTCTTACCTTCTCCCTTCTTTGGATGCTGTTTATCAATCATGGCGCTCTAAAAATTTATATCAAATTGTAAACCTTCAACTCAACATTGCACTTTGTATAACAGAATAGCTTCCCTGGCCGTTTCCTCTGTTGTTGGAAGCAGAAGAAAAATGCACTGGTATATAAACTATTTTTACAAAACCTATTTTAGGGGTTGTTGCCCCTTAATATTTGGGTTGTCTAATTTTCACAGAAATGTATTGGGAAAAATATTTTCACTTTGGTCTTATGAAATAACAGATATACCTCTTTCTGTTTTTCATTTGCCAGAATTAAACTGGGAAAAAGGTTCTTTTTGTGCCACAACGCACACTGCTCGATTTGATTGGAATTTACTCCAAATGAAATTGAAATTTTTACAAACTTTTGGTGTCTATGGGAAACAAATTTTAAATCTATTATTTTGTCACTTAAGGACGACTCAGTGAGATGCAATTGTTTTTGTTGTTTTAGTTTCTTGTTATTTTGTTTTGTGTGTTTGTGAGATGCAATTGTTTTTGTTGTTTTTTCGATGCCAAGGGGACTTCTTCCGTGAAATGAGATTCACATGTGATATATGCAGGGGGAAATTGTTAGGGGCTGACCAAGAGACAGGTTTTTCAGCAAAATAGAGACACGCCATCAAACTTTAATTGAGGAACAGTTAAGAACGTGAGGGCTTGTAGATATGGGGGTTTTGGATGCAACTAGCTCAGGAAGGTCCTGTACATTGTTCATAGGGTTCCGGTAACAGTGCCTCTGCAGCAGGGCAAAACTGGGTGACTGTTGTGGCTGACCATAGTTGGGAGTCAAAACAACCGCTCTGTACGGGGGGGGATGGGGACCGGAGGGGAGGGCAGGGAGCTTGGTTCGCATTGCCCCGGCCAGTAAGTCAGAGTTGTTGCCGGTGCACGTTGTCTGGACTCCGGCAGGGCTGCCCCTTTTATCACCGGTCCTGGTTCATTATTTTTATTTAACAGGATTTCTATAGGGCACGCAGCCAGGGGCGGGAGGGTGTTCCCGGTTGGGGGACCACATGATTTTCATCTCTGCGTGTTTTGTGCAGATGATGTTAATCATGTTGGGTTTCATCAAAGCCTGGACCTTCGCATGCTTGGACTGGGATGGGGTTGCAAGGCTGGGAGTGTGAAGTGGGGTGGGATGAAAATCAGGCACCTCTAAGTACCGAGGCCCCATGGTTCTCAGCCGGAAAAGTGTGGGTTTGTTCCCCAGTTCAGGTTGGTGGAGAGTCTCATGGGTTTGCCACAATTGGAGGATTTCAGGTATCTTGGGGTCTTGTTCACGAGTGAGGGAAGGATGGAGCGGAAGATTGAGATTGGATAGGTCCAGCTTCTGCAGTGATGCGGGTCGATGGTGACCAGTCTGTTGTCATAAAGGAAGGAGCTGAGCTGCAAGGTGAAAAAAAAGCTCTCGATTTTTTACCGTGGGACATCGATCTACGGGGTTCCAACTCTCACCTATGCGGTCATGAGCTTGTGGTGGTCATGAACTTGAAACGGAGAATAAGGGGGGGCTGGGGCCTCAGAGATAGGGTGAGGAGCTTCCGGCCACTTGGGAAGAGCTCAGTTAGTAGTACAGCTGCTGCTCCTCCACCATCGCGAGGGGAGCCAGCTGAGGTGGCTCGGGGGGCATCTGGTTCCAGATGGGCTTCCTGGACGCCTCCAAACCAGGGAGGAGGGCTCCAGGGAAGACCCAAGGACGCGCTGGAGGGACTATGTCCTCTCAGAGCTGCCCTGGGAACGCCTTGGTATCCCCCCCCCCCCCGGAGCGCTGAAGGAAGTGTCTAGGGAAGAGGAAAGTCTGGGCGTCGTATTACTTAGACGGCTTTCCCCCGCCGAGCCCGGCGCCCTGATACGTTGGAAGAAGAAGAGAGACGAGCGTCTACCGCCCCAAGATTACTTTTATAAACATGATCCACATTCAAAAAAGGTAAAGGGGGAGGTGTTTGCTCCAAATTTAGAAAACAATATGTCCAGGTAATTTATCAGAGGGCGGGTTGTAAACATTCGTAGGTAGTCAGGAAGAAGGATGTGGGGAAAGCGGCGAAACATTCAAAACAACGTTAATAAAATAAACACACTCAAAAATGAAAGTAAAGTGGCAAGCCCCTCGCTGTGGGGCGTGTACGCTGCCACAGCCAAAAATAAAGTCCAGGCCTGGTCCTCTTTCATCCAACACTGTCGTAACTCCTCCTTTTATCCTTCCGGAGCTCCTCCGTGGGACTCGGGACTGGTAAATGGCGCAGGTGTCGTGCATTAGCATTTACTCCACCGGCCTTGCTCCATTTCCCCTGGATTCGCCCCCACCCTCCTCATCAAAGAAGGCTTCAGTAATAACTCGTTTGAAAAGTAATGGTGCTTCATATAACCTTTTCCAGAGAAGAACCATGTGTTAATGATAAATCCCCTGGTGATGTTTTGTACTGTCTACTGTATACAGGCCCCAAGGGACACCATACAGACTTTATTAATAATGTGCTGATGTTATATTCGAGTTAGTACTCTGCTGACAGATAAAAGTTTAAAAAAAAAATTTTGGTTGGGGAATTTTAATATCCATGTTTGATAATGCAACAAGAGGCATTGGGATCAGCATGCATAGACTTTTTGAACTCTATTGGGTTAGACAACGGTCGTCAGGACCTACTTACTGTCACAATCAGTCTCTAGATCTACTACTGTAACATGGAATTCCATGTTGTGGTTTTGAAATTATGCAGCCAACGTGATGATATCTCAGACATTATATAGTCTTTTGCAAACTTCACATAGCTACAACTTGTAAATTTTACTCCTTGTTTACAAGTATAGTAGAACCATCATTTCCACAAAAGGATGCTTTGTAAAGTAATATTCATGATTTATCTCAATTCCTTAGGCATATCCAAAACCTCAGACAAACTCTTGATGAGTGTAACAGAAACTATATTACTCTCTCTTCTTTCTAGCATTTAAGATAATGGGTTGCTCCTTTAGGCTTAACGCAGATTACGGAAAACAGTCTGACAATCGCGTGGTATAATGAAGCACACTCTGCACCTCAATGATGCAGCAGCTAGAAAATTGGAGCGTGAGCTGGAGGAGGACAACAAACTAGAGGTATTTCAGATTACTTGGCAGTAAAGTAATCTCTAATCCTACAGAAAAAGCATTTAAACCTAAGATCTGATTACTTTTCTCCTCTTTTGGAAGAAAAGAAAACATAACCTGCTGTTTTTATTCAATCTAGTGGCTAAATTAAAAAAAAATAAAGCATAACCCGGGTGTTGACATTTCCAATAGCCCGCAATAATAATTTTAATGA
>NC_056582.1:1493512-1624867 GCF_018340385.1 Cyprinus carpio | reverse complement strand
GATAGGTTGAGGGTTCTATCTGGCACTCCGCCTTTTGATAGCCAGCTGGTTATCCGCTTTTTCCTCTAGATAACGGTTGCATGCGTTTATTTCTCAAATGCCTGATGTTAGGTATTTTCACCTGGCAGGACTTTAATTACTTGTTCGAGGTATCTGTTCAGCAAACCACAGGAATCGCCGCCCAAAAAAAAAAAAACGAAACTGAACTCCCTGGGCAAGTCAAACAACAGATATTTTGAATGCATGCAACAGGGTTTAAACCCAGCAAGGTATGCATTCGCATAAATTCTTGCTTCTTGCTAAAATATAATCACATTGTTAAAGTCACAATACCAAAAAGCAATACTGCCACTACAAAAACCCCGTCTCCGACATTGGCCACATGTACTGAATGTGCCCCAGAAGTCCTTGGCCATGCCTAGTTGGACCCGTTTCCCCTATGGTCTTAGTGAGCGTTAGGATTCCTGGTTTCCATCCTGCATGCCCACGGTCGACATCCCACTCTTTATGGGAGAGATGGGTTCGTTTTTGCGTCCCCTCCTCAAAAAGCCAGCAAGCCTTCCTGCACCAGAAGTGTTTTTTGGATAGCAGTAGAGCCACAGAACCCCGATAGGTTGAGGTTCTGTATCATGCGACATGCGGCCTTCGGATAGCTCAGCTGGTAGAGCGGGAGGACTGTAGGTTGATGTGTTGGTAATCCTTAGGTCGCTGGGACACCCGCCCTCGTTGAGAGGTCATTTTTTTTTATCAAGTGCCCACTCATTCTGTTTTTTTGACTGGGTTTTAACTTCACACTGTAAGCCTGAGAGCTTGACTTCACACCCACACCTTGCAAGGCAAACAGCATTCCCCTGACCGGAATCGAACCCGGCCGCGGGCGTGAGAGCCCAGAATCCCAACCACTAGGTCCACCAGCGGCGGGCTGGTCAGCTGCGCCCCGATAACATCATGAGAATAAGCAGAAAGCAAGTCTGGCCTCTGTCACGCCGAATACCAACAACTAAGTGTGGTGCATCGCGTGATGCTCTACCGTGGATGGACCAGTGGGCCGAATGGATAACGCCATTTCCAGACCAGCGGATCAGAAGATATCTTAGGTTCGACTCCTGGCTGGCCTGCTCTGCAGGTTTGTTTTCCTCAGGCTGTTTTCTTCTTGTTGGGGTTTTTTTTTTTCTTTTCTATTTTTCTTGCAAAGTCCAGTGAACAAAAGGCAAATCTCCAGGCATTTCTTTTTATTCCACAAAAGCCGTGATATTGCATACCCATTCCAAAGTCTCCCACTATTACGCGCACATCTTGGTGATTGCTATTCGCCTCACAAGCACTCCGCCAAGCGTCGGGCGATTAACGCAGAAAAATAAACTCCAGACTGGCAGTCATTTTATTCTGGAATGAACAAATTCATCGCTTACCTTAACTCAACTGCTTTTACTACCTTGAAGGGTGTGTAATGCCATGTGGTTTTGATGTCATGGGCTCGCCATTTGTAATGTAGCTTTATTACCATTGCCACCTAGGAAATTTGAGAATATTGTGTAAACTAAATACCGAAATCCGAAACGAGCTAACAATTCAGCAACTTATCCGACAGGACCCCCAGTCCTCACTTCTCATTGTTAATCTCACAACTCCTGAAGGGGCCATTTTCTAAAATTCTTTTGCTGGCACAATGAGCGATATACTGTTTTTTCCTCTAGATAACGGGGTTGCCATGCTGTTTCGAGCGCTCACAATGCATGACGCTAGTAGCTTCTCTTTCTACCCGGACAAGAACTATTTAACATTACCTCATTCGAGGTAGTCGTGTTCAGCAACACATGCAACTGCGCCAAAAAAAACAAAAAAAAACTGAACTCCCCTGGCGCAAGTCAACGTCAGATATTTTTGAATGCGGCGGGCAACAGGTAGGTTTAACTCAGCAAACGATACCTGAAAGCGAACATTCTTGAGTGTGTCAAAATACTAAATTCACATTGCGAAAGAAAGCCACCAACCGCGCGCAAGCCACAAATCACTACCATAAAACCTGCCCGACAATTCGTTTACCATAAATTGAATGCCTGGCCCAGTAGTCTGTGGCCACTCTAGTGAGTGGCCAGTAGTTCCGCGCGGTTCTAGCACGTCTAGGATTCCGGTTTCGTTCCTGCCATCTGCCTTCTCCGTGTCTCGACCTCCCGGTATGGGGAAGGTGGTAGTTTCGCTTTTTGCTTGCCCTCCCTCAAAAAGCCAGCACGCCTTCCTGTACCAGGAGGATTTTATGGATAGCAGTAGAGCTACAGAACCCCTGAAGGATTGAGGATGGCTATCTGGCACATATAACCACACTGGGGACTGCCCTCGGCGTATCTTCCGTGCAGTCGAGACTCGCAGTCTGGTTAGGCGCGCTTTTTCGCTGCGTAGGGCTAACGGTTGGGAATCCGCTGAGCGTTTGTTGTTTTCAAATGCGGCTGAACGTTAGGTCATTTGGCTGAGCAAGGTGAGCCCACTTTAGATCTGTTTTGTTGGGACTGGTGGTCTGATCACCGCAACACCGCCCTGCAAGCAGCCCTGACAATTCCAACACCCTGGCGCCCTTCAGCAACAACAGCATACCCTTTGAATGCAACAGAAAGGTTTAATCAAACGGTGATAGCGCGGATATCCTTTACTCACATAGAACCATAATCGGTCAACAAGGCAGCTCATACTCAAAGGAAATCTGCCGCATCCATTAGATTGGTCATCGTTCTTTTTGCTTCCCGGTTCAAAAAGCCCAGCATTGGGCTATGCACTGAATGCCCAGTGTCTTGTGGGATGGCCGTCCAAGGGCCAGCTCCCTGATGCGTCTAGCGCTGTCGATCTGGCCTTCCTTCCGTGCCTTCGGTTACCAGGGCGTCCTAGTTCACCGCGAGTACTGTAGGATTCTGGGTTCGTTAATCTTTTATGATCGCTGGTCTCGCTCCGGCTCGAAGCCAGTCAGTCTTTTTATCCAGGTGCACCAGCTCATTCTTTTTTATTTGATACAGCAGTGGTCGCCATAGAACCTGATAGACGAGTGCTTCATCTGCATCTTCGCCTCCCCACCACGCGGAAGCAGCAAGGTTCGAGGGCCCCTGCATCGTAACCCGAACTGCACGCGCGGAGAAGCGTCGAATCCTTCATACCACTCACTGACCACCAGGTACGGGCTCCTGAGGCTAACATCATCTGCTATAGTCATGAGAACAGAATGCAAGTCTGAGCCTGTGTCACGTCGAATCACCACAAGTGTGCAGACATCCGTAACTCCATACGCTTTCCGCACCGGTGGGGCCGAAAAGCAATGGAGTTAACGCACGCCAATTTATTGATCAGAAGATTCGTATCCTCATCTCCCTAATAGTATTACCTGTTTCCTGGTGGTTGTTTTTCTTTCTCAGGCTGTTTTTCTTGTTGTGTTTTTTCTATTTCTTGCAAAGTCCAGGAAAGCGGCAAATCTCCAGGCTTCTTTGGAGAGCCCCTGCCAAAGCCGGTATTGCATACCCATCTGTGTGTCTAGGATGTTTTAGCAGCACTGCGGCCTGCCCTCACAAGCACCCGGTGCTAAAGCCTGTCGACAATCTGAAAATAAAACGCCAGACCGGCGGTCATCTTATTCTGGAATGAACAAATTCATAAGCTACTGCTGTAACTGCTTTACTACTTTGAAGGTGTAATGCCATGTGGTTTTTTTGATGTCATGGGCTTGCCATTTGTAGCCTTATTTACTAATTGCCACCTGGAAATGAGGAGAAATGAGTTGTAAACTTAAATGAAACTGAACAGGCGAGAATAATCAGCAACTTATCCGATTAAAAGAAATTTGTCTCACTTTCATTTGCTAAATACCACAACCACGCATTTTGTACCTCGACAGAATGAGGTTGAGCTGTTTTTCCTCTTAGGAGAATCGGCGTCGTCACGCGCTTGTTTCGTTTCGATTTTTAGTATTTCACCCACAAGACTTTAATTACCACCGAGGTATCTGTTCAAAGCAAATCCATGCGGAATCTGCCCAAAAAAAAAAAAACTGAACTCCTCATGCTTCAACAATTTATAGTTTCTGAATGCATGCAACAGGGTTTAACTCCAGCAAACATGCATTCTGGATAATTCTTATTTTGCTAAAAATATAATCAGCGTTATCAGCCAGTTTTTCACACCGCTACATTACTACAAAACTCCCTGCCCTCGGCATTTCAGCCACATGTACTGAATGTGGCCCAGGAAGTCTGTGGCCACGTCCCAGTGGGCCCAGCCCTTTACATATGAATCTACTTGGTTAGATTCCTGGTTTTTCACCCAGGCGGCCCGAGGTTGACTCCCCGTATGGGAAGGTGGGTTACGTTTTTGCTTCCCACTCCTCAAAAACCCAGCAAGCCTTCCACTGCACCAGAAGTGATTTTTTTGGATAGCAGTAAGAGCCAGCAGAACCCTGATAGGTTTGAGGTTCTATCACAGCACTCCGTGCCTTGATAGCTCAGCTGGTTATCAGTTTTTCCACTCTAGATACTTGGTAGCCATGCTTGTTTTTTTCAAATGCATGACGTTAGGGTTTTCAGGTGGACAGAGTTGGTACAGTACCAGTTAGAGGTATCTGTCTCAGCAGCCACCAGGAAGGCTTAAAAAATTTTTTTTTTAAAAGCTGAACTGCTGGGCAGCCTCTATTCTGCAGTTGTTTCTTGAATGCATGCAGCTGGGTTTGCTCAACAAGCGATGCATTAGTATGAATTCTTGACTTTTGCTAAAAATATAATCACGTTGTTAAGTACGCACACCTGCCAAAAAGCAATACGTCACTGGTAAAACCCTTCCCCTGTACCCACATGTACTGAATGTGGCCCAGAGGCCTGTAGCCCGGTCCTGGTGGGCAGTTCCCATATGGTCTAAGCGGTTAGGATTCCTGGTTTTTCACCCAGAAGCTGGCCAGGTTGAAGACACCCGGTACAGCGCCCCGGAGCGGCGTCATTGCTTCCCCTCCTCAAAAAAGCCAGCAAGCTCCTTCCCTGCACACCACAGGAAGTGATTTTTGGATAGCAGTAGAGCTACAGAAGCTTGATAGGTTGAGGTGTCTATCACGGCTCCCGTACCCTGCGTGCTTCTTCAAGTACCAGCCAGGCTGGAGGACTGTAGGTTTGAGGTGTTGTGTAATCCCCTTAGGGCCGCTGGTTCACTCCGCCTGGCTATATCATTTTTTTATCAAGCGCCGTCACCTCATTCCCCGGCAGTTTTTTTGGACTGGGGTTTCCGCAACTGCAGCAGAGCTTGACTTCACACGCCCACCGGTTGGAAGGCCAAACAGCATTCCCTGACCCGGGAATCGAACCCGGGCCGCTGGCGTAGAGCGACGAATACGAAACCACTAGACCACAAGGGAAGGCTGGTCGAATCCCAACAAGTGTGTGCACCCGCAGAAACCAAGTCTGGCCCCTCGTCACTGTTCGAATACTGGCATAAGTGGCTGGTGTCTATTATTCGCGTGAACTTCTAACCGTTGGGTGCGCCAGGTGGCGGCGTAATGGATAACAGCTGTCTGACCTAGCGGATCTAGAACGGACTTAGGCTTCGACTTCTTGTTTTCAAGTCCAGAGCTGTTTTCCTATGTCTAGTAGTATTTTATCTTTTGTCCACAGCCACAGACTATTGCGTGCCTTTACTCGCAGCACGTCTCTATTACTTCAGAACAAACGTCAAATGCTTGCCGTCTAGGCTTTAGGTCCCATTCCGCAAAGTCTAGTTGAGGCGCGCACTCACTATGCTTTGTGATCAGCTATCCGTGTTCTCAGCTCTTCGACAAGCTCAGGCACTCTTTCGGTCGTACAGAGACAATCGAGATTGGTCTCCGTCATTGAAAATAGGACTGACACAACATTCAACGCGACTCTCGTGTCAGTACATTTTCCACTTTCTCTGGTTGTAATGCCATGTGGTTGTTGATTTACTGCTCATTAAAGCGCGTCTACTTTAGCTAGAGCCTTATTACTACCTAACTGCCTTTTGTTTTTCGCAAATGCAAGCAATCAGAATAAGTATTGTATTAACTAAATAAACACTTAGGCCTTAGCGAAGCGAGAATCAGGCCAATATCCGATTACAACATTGCCTGTCACTTGAATGTTGATACGTGTGTCAACTAAATTAAGACTTGTAACTGAGCAGTCTTGAATGCAATGTAATCAGTCACGGTTATCGCCGATTTCTCTCAATTTGTCTCCATACCACGTCTGGTAAGTTTTAATCTCTTTCAGAACATTTGTGACGATTATGTGTTGTCACCTTTCACTACAAAACCGCTGCCCCTGTTGCATTGGGCACATGTACTGAATGTGGCCCAGAAGTCTGTGGCCAGTCTTAGCGGGCCAGTTGGTTCCCATATGGTCTAGCGGTTAGGATTCCTGGTTTTTAACCCAGGGCGGCCCGGGTTCGACTCCCGGTATGGGAAGGTGGGGTTCGTTTTTGCTTCCCTCCTCAAAAAGCCAGCAAGCCTTCCTGCACCAGAAGTGATTTTTGGATAGCAGTAGAGCTACAGAACCCCGATAGGTTGAGGTTCTGTCTGGCACTCCGTGCCTTCGATAGCTCAGCTGGTAGAGCGGAGGACTGTAGGTTGAGGTGTTGGTAATCCCTACTCCGGCTCGAAGGATGTCTTTTTTTATCAAGTGCCCACCTCATTCTCTTTTTTGGACTGGGTTTCCCGCAACTGCAAGCAGAGCTTGACTTCACAGTCCACCGTTGGAAGGCAAAACAGCATTCCCTGACCGTGGGAATCGAACCCGGGCCGCGGCGGTGAGAGCGCCGAATCCTAACCACTAGACCACCAGGGAAGGGCTGGTCAGCTGCACTCCTGATAACATCATGAGAATAAGCAGAAAGCAAGTCTGGCCTCTGTCACGTCGAATACCAACAAGTGTGGTGCAATCGCGTGACACTTCTACCGGTGGGCCAGTGGCGCAATGGATAACGCGTCTGACTACGGATCAGAAGATTCTAGGTTCGACTCCTGGCTGGCTCGTTCTGTGGTTGTTTTTCTCAGGCTGTTTTCTTGTTGTGTTTTTTTCTTTTTCTATTTTTCTTGACGAGTCCAGAAGCAAAAGGCAAATCTCCAGGCATGCTTCTTTTATTCCACAAAAGCCGTATATTGCATACCCATTCCAAAGTCTAGGGGAGACGAGCACATGCTTTGTGATTCCAATTCGTCTCACAAGCACTCCGACAAGCTCGGCGATTAACGTGAAAATAAACTCCAGACGGGCAGTCATTTTATTCTGGAATGAACAAATTCGTCGCTACTCTGTAACTGCTTTACTACTTTGAAGGTTGTAATGCCATGTGGTTTTGATGTCATGGCTTGCCATTTTGTATCCTTATTACTAATTGCCACCTGGAAATTGAGAATAAGTTGTAAACTAAATGAATGAAACTGAACGAGCGAATAATCAGCAATCTTATCCGATTAAAAATTTGTCTCACTTTCATTGTTAATCTCACAATTTGTCATTTTTGTACCTTGACAGAATGAGGATAGGCTGTTTTTCCTCTAGATAACGGTTGCCATGCTTGTTTTCAAATGCATGACGTGAGTATTTTCACCTGGACAAGACTTTAATTACCAGTTCGAGGTATCTGTTCAGCAACCACAGGAATCTGCCCCCCAAAAAAAAAAAAAAACTAAACTCCCTGGGCAAGTCAAACAACAGATATCTTGAATGCATGCAACAGGATTTAAGTCAGCAAACGATGCATTCGGATAATTCTTGTTTTGCTAAAATATAATCACATAGTTAAAGTCACACACCAAAAGCAATACGTCACTACAAAACCCTGCCCCGACATTGGCCACATGTACTGAATGTGGCCCAGAAGTCTGTGGCCAGTCTTGGTTGGTTATTTGGTTTTTTTTCTAGCGGTTAGGTTTCCTGTTTTCACCCAGGCGGCCCGGGTTCGACTCCCGGTATGGGAAGGTGGGTTTTGTTTTTGCTTCCCTCCTCAAAAAGCCAGCAAGCCTTCCTGCACCAGAAGTGATTTTTGGATAGCAGTAGAGCTACAGAACCCCGATAGGTTGAGGTTCTGTCTGGCACTCCGTGCCTTCGATAGCTCAGCTGGTAGAGCGGAGGACTGTAGGTTGAGGTGTTGGTAATCCCTACATCCGGCTCGAAGGATGTGTTTTTTTTTATCAAGTGCCCACCTCATTCTCCTTTTTTGGACTGGGTTTCCCGCAACTGCAAGCAGAGCTTGACTTCACAGTCCACCGTTGGAATGGGTTTCAGGATTCTGTGAGCGGGAATCAAACCCGGGCCGCGGCGGTGAGAGCGCCGAATCCTAACCACTAGACCACCAGGGAAGGGCTGGTCAGCTGCACTCCTGATAACATCATGAGAAGAAGCAGAAAGCAAGTCTGGCCTCTGTCACGTCGAATACCAACAAGTGTGGTGCAATCGCGTGACACTTCTACCGGTGGGCCAGTGGCGCAATGGATAACGCGTCTGACTACGGATCAGAAGATTCTAGGTTCGACTCCTGGCTGGCTCGTTCTGTGGTTGTTTTTCTCAGGCTGTTTTCTTGTTGTGTTTTTTTCTTTTTTTTCTATTTTTTCTTGACGAGTCCAGAACAAAAGGCAAATCTCCAGGCATGCTTCTTTTATTCCACAAAAGCCGTATATTGCATAGCCATTCCAAAGTCTAGGGGAGACGAGCACATGCTTTGTGATTCCAATTCGTCTCACAAGCACTCCGACAAGCTCGGCGATTAACGTGAAAATAAACTCCAGACGGGCAGTCATTTTATTCTGGAATGAACAAATTCGTCGCTACTCTGTAACTGCTTTACTACTTTGAAGGTTGTAATGCCATGTGGTTTTGATGTCATGGGCTTGCCATTTTGTAGCCTTATTACTAATTGCCACCTGGAAATTGAGAATAAGTTGTAAACTAAATGAAACTGAACGAGCGAATAATCAGCAACTTATCCGATTAAAAATTTGTCTCACTTTCATTGTTAATCTCACAATTTGTCATTTTTGTACCTTGACAGAATGAGGATAGGCTGTTTTTCCTCTAGATAACGGTTGCCATGCTTGTTTTCAAATGCATGACGTGAGTATTTTCACCTGGACAAGACTTTAATTACCAGTTCGAGGTATCTGTTCAGCAACCACAGGAATCTGCCCCCAAAAAAAAAAAAAAACTGAACTCCCTGGGCAAGTCAAACAACAGATATCTTGAATGCATGCAACAGGATTTTAAGTCAGCAAACGATGCATTCGGATAATTCTTGTTTTGCTAAAATATAATCACATAGTTAAAGTCACACACACCAAAAGCAATACGTCACTACAAAAACCCTGCCCCGACATTGGCCACATGTACTGAATGTGGCCCAGAAGTCTGTGGCCAGTCTTAGTGGGCCAGTTCCCATATGGTCTAGCGGTTAGGATTCCTGGTTTTCACCCAGGCGGCCCGGGTTCGACTCCCGGTATGGGAAGGTGGGTTCGTTTTTGCTTCCCTCCTCAAAAAGCCAGCAAGCCTTCCTGCACCAGAAGTGATTTTTGGGATAGCAGTAGAGCTACAGAACCCCGATAGGTTGAGGTTCTGTCTGGCACTCCGTGCCTTCGATAGCTCAGCTGGTAGAGCGGAGGACTGTAGGTTGAGGTGTTGGTAATCCCTACTCCGGCTCGAAGGATGTCTTTTTTTATCAAGTGCCCACCTCATTCTCTTTTTTGGACTGGGTTTCCCGCAACTGCAAGCAGAGCTTGACTTCACAGTCCACCGTTGGAAGGCAAAACAGCATTCCCTGACCGGGAATCGAACCCGGGCCGCGGCGGTGAGTGCGCCGAATCCTAACCACTAGACCACCAGGGAAGGGCTGGTCAGCTGCACTCCTGATAACATCATGAGAAGAAGCAGAAAGCAAGTCTGGCCTCTGTCACGTCGAATACCAACAAGTGTGGTGCAATGCGTGACACTTCTACCGGTGGGCCAGTGGCGCAATGGATAAAGCGTCTGACTACGGATCAGAAGATTCTAGGTTCGACTCCTGGCTGGCTCGTTCTGTGGTTGTTTTTCTCAGGCTGTTTTCTTGTTGTGTTTTTTCTTTTTCTATTTTTTCTTGACGAGTCCAGAACAAAAGGCAAATCTCCAGGCATGCTTCTTTTATTCCACAAAAGCCGTATATTGCATAGCCATTCCAAAGTCTAGGGGAGACGAGCACATGCTTTGTGATTCCAATTCGTCTCACAAGCACTCCGACAAGCTCGGGCGATTAACGTGAAAATAAACTCCAGACGGGCAGTCATTTTATTCTGGAATGAACAAATTCGTCGCTATTCTGTAACTGCTTTACTACTTTGAAGGTTGTAATGCCATGTGGTTTTGATGTCATGGGCTTGCCATTTTGTAGCCTTATTACTAATTGCCACCTGGAAATTGAGAATAAGTTGTAAACTAAATGAAACTGAACGAGCGAATAATCAGCAACTTATCCGATTAAAAATTTGTCTCACTTTCATTGTTAATCTCACAATTTGTCATTTTTGTACCTTGACAGAATGAGGATAGGCTGTTTTTTCCTCTAGATAACGGTTGCCATGCTTGTTTTCAAATGCATGACGTGAGTATTTTCACCTGGACAAGACTTTAATTACCAGTTCGAGGTATCTGTTCAGCAAACACAGGAATCTGCCCCAAAAAAAAAAAAAAAAAAAACTGAACTCCCTGGGCAAGTCAAACCAACAGATATCTTGAATGCATGCAACAGGATTTAAGTCAGCAAACGATGCATTCGGATAATTCTTGTTTTGCTAAAATATAATCACATAGTTAAAGTCACACACCAAAAAGCAATACGTCACTACAAAACCCTGCCCCGACATTGGCGACATGTACTGAATGTGGCCCAGAAGTCTGTGGCCAGTCTTAGTGGGCCAGTTCCCATATGGTCTAGCGGTTAGGATTCCTGGTTTTCACCCAAGCGGCCCGGGTTCGACTCCCGGTATGGGAAGGTGGGTTCGTTTTTGCTTCCCTCCTCAAA
The DNA here is from genome assembly GCF_018340385.1 of Cyprinus carpio. Taxonomy (NCBI): domain Eukaryota; kingdom Metazoa; phylum Chordata; class Actinopteri; order Cypriniformes; family Cyprinidae; genus Cyprinus; species Cyprinus carpio. The sequence goes on along the minus strand of NC_056582.1, from coordinate 1,613,848 downwards.
AAGCCAGCAAGCCTTCCTGCACCAGAAGTGATTTTTGGATAGCAGTAGAGCTACAGAACCCCGATAGGTTGAGGTTCTGTCTGGCACTCCGTGCCTTCGATAGCTCAGCTGGTAGAGCGGAGGACTGTAGGTTGAGGTGTTGGTAATCCCTACTCCGGCTCGAAGGATGTCTTTTTTTATCAAGTTCCCACCTCATTCTCTTTTTTGGACTGGGTTTCCCGCAACTGCAAGCAGAACTTGACTTCACAGTCCACCGTTGGAAGGCAAAACAGCATTCCCTGACCGGGAATCGAACCAAGGCCGCGGCGGTGAGAGCGCCGAATCCTAACCACTAGACCACCAGGGAAGGGCTGGTCAGCCGCACTCCTGATAACATCATGAGAATAAGCAGAAAGCAAGTCTGGCCTCTGTCACGTCGAATACCAACAAGTGTGGTGCAATCGCATGACACTTCTACCGGTGGGCCAGTGGCGCAATGGATAACGCGTCTGACTACGGATCAGAAGATTCTAGGTTCGACTCCTGGCTGGCTCGTTCTGTGGTTGTTTTTCTCAGGCTGTTTTCTTGTTGTGTTTTTTCTTTTTCTATTTTTTCTTGACGAGTCCAGAACAAAAGGCAAATCTCCAGGCATGCTTCTTTTATTCCACAAAAAGCCGTATATTGCATAGCCATTCCAAAGTCTAGGGGAGACGAGCACATGCTTTGTGATTCCAATTCGTCTCACAAGCACTCCGACAAGCTCGGCGATTAACGTGAAAATAAACTCCAGACTGGCAGTCATTTTATTCTGGAATGAACAAATTCGTCGCTACTCTGTAACTGCTTTACTACTTTGAAGGTTGTAATGCCATGTGGTTTTGATGTCATGGGCTTGCCATTTTGTAGCCTTATTACTAATTGCCACCTGGAAATTGAGAATAAGTTGTAAACTAAATGAAACTGAACGAGCGAATAATCAGCAAACTTATCCGATTAAAAATTTGTCTCACTTTCATTGTTAATCTCACAATTTGTCATTTTTGTACCTTGACAGAATGAGGATAGGCTGTTTTTCCTCTAGATAACGGTTGCCATGCTTGTTTTCAAATGCATGACGTGAGTATTTTCACCTGGACAAGACTTTAATTACCAGTTCGAGGTATCTGTTCAGCAACCACAGGAATCTGCCCCCCAAAAAAAAAAAAAAAACTGAACTCCCTGGGCAAGTCAAACAACAGATATCTTGAATGCATGCAACAGGATTTAAGTCAGCAAACGATGCATTCGGATAATTCTTGTTTTGCTAAAATATAATCACATAGTTAAAGTCACACACCAAAAGCAATACGTCACTACAAAACCCTGCCCCGATATTGGCCACATGTACTGAATGTGGCCCAGAAGTCTGTGGCCAGTCTTAGTGGGCCAGTTCCCATATGGTCTAGCGGTTAGGATTCCTGGTTTTCACCCAGGCGGCCCGGGTTCGACTCCCGGTATGGGAAGGTGGGTTTGTTTTTGCTTCCCTCCTCAAAAAGCCAGCAAGCCTTCCTGCACCAGAAGTGATTTTTTGGCCAGCAGTAGAGCTACAGAACCCTGATAGGTTGAGGTTCTGTCTGGCACTCTGTGCCTTCGATAGCTCAGCTGGTAGAGCGGAGGACTGTAGGTTGAGGTATTGGCAATCCTTAGGTCGCTGGTTCGACTCCGTCTCGAAGGAGAGATGGTGAGAGCGCCGAATCCTAACTACTAGACCTAGATCATGAGAATAACCAAAAAGCAAGTCTGGCCTCTTTCACATCAAATACCAACAAGTGTGGTGCAATCGTGAGACACTTCTGACGGTGGGCCAGTGGCGCTCATAGCAACTTGTCAGACGAAATTTTTTCTGGCAGTGACATCTGCAAATGAGCCAATCACTGTTTGTAGCGCTTCGGGAATTCTACCGAGAATGGACCAATGACAGGAATGCCTGTCATACGTCATTGGCCAATCAAATGAAAAACTGTAACTAAGGCCCGCGCTGCTTTGTTGACCAATCAGATTAAGGCTCAGGCTCAGCTATATTGACCAATTGGGACATTTTTTGGGTAAGTTATTACAGTAAGTTCGTTAACGTTACCTGTCACTGTAAATTTTTTTGTCTAAGTTTTTTTTTCTTCAAATGTACAGTTCTCGATCTACTGTTCGAAACTTTTGTCAACGCCGTCGAAACTGAGGAAAGTGTATATACATTTATGTCATATTTCTTTATTAAAAGGTCTTAATTTCTTCTTTTTTTTACTTTATTTCTTCGCGATTCTTTTATATATATATATATAAGATTATATATATATAAGATTTACCCTATAACGTATATACCCATTACATTCCATGCCTTCTTCTCAGGTATTAATTATATTGCTTATCAGGAAAGTTAAGAACAAGCTTATAAATGACTTAAAGACCTGAAAACGTATCATTTGTTGACACTATATTCTCAGTGAATTGTAAACATAGGTCTTTAATAATTTTATAAGAGTCACAATGTAAAAAAAAATGTCAATAAAAAAATAAGATTTTTCAAGATAAACTCTAAACATCAAGACTGTAGTTTTTTTCCTGGACCTGTCTGCTGCTTTTGACACCGTTAATTACCAGATTCTCCTGTCCACCCTCAGAAAGATGGGCATCTCTGGAACCGCACTCCAGTGACTTAACTCCTACCTTTCTGATACATCCTTCATGGTGTCTTGGAGGGGTGAAGTTTCTAAGTCACAACAACTTGCTACTGGGGTTCCTCAAGGCTCAGTACTTGGACGAATTCTCTTCTCCATCTACATGACGTCATTAGGATCTGTCATTCAGAAGCATGGCTTTTCCTATCACTGCTATGCTGATGACACTCAACTCTACTTCTCATTCCAACCAGATGACCCAACGGTAGTTGCTCGCATTTCAGCTTGTCTGAGTGACATTTCTAGCTCGATGAATGACCATCACCTTCAGCTCAACCTTACTAAGACTGAACTGCTGGTGGTTCCAGCTAACCCATCATTTCATCACAACTTCTCTATACAGCTGGGTTCGTCAACCATAACTCCTTCCAGGACAGCCAGAAACCTAGGAGTTGTGATGGATCATCAGTTAAGCTTCACAGACCATATTGCTACAACGACCCGGTCCTGCAGATTTGCCTTATACAACATTAGGAAGATTAGACCTTTCCTGTCAGAGCAAGCCACACAACTTCTTGTCCAAGCTCTTGTTCTCTCCAGGCTGGACTATTGTAATGCTCTCCTGGCGGGCCTTCCTGCATGTACTATCAAGCCTCTACAACTGATCCAGAATGCAGCAACGAGGGTTGTCTTCAATGAGCCAAAAACAGCTCATGTTACTCCTCTCCTCATCAGGTTACACTGGCTACCAGTAGCCGCTCGCATCAAATTCAAGGTACTGATGCTTGCCTACAAGACGACCACTGGCACAGCGCCAACATACCTAAGCTCATTAGTTCAATCTTATGCACCCTCCAGAAGTTTGCGCTCTGCAAATGAACAACGCCTTGTGGTGCCATCCCAAAGAGGTTCAAAATCACTCTCTCTGACTTTTTCCTGGACTGCGCCCAGCTGGTGGAATGACCTCCCGATCTCAATTCGAACAGCTGAGTCTTTACTCATTTTCAAAAAACATCTAAAGACTCATCTTTTTCACCTGCACTTAACCAACTAATACTTGTACTTACCTTTTCTTTTTCTTGTCTATCATATTAAAAAAAAAAAAAAACCCTGGCTACGTGTTCTGTACTAGACTAACTGACACTTGTCATAGCACTTGTATACCGTTGTTGTTCTCTCGTTGATCTGATTGTTTCTACTGTTCTCATTTGTAAGTCGCTTTGGATAAAAGCGTCTGCTAAATGATTAAATGTAAATGTAAATGTACAAAAACACTAAGCAATACACTATGCAATACATTAAGCATATATTGATGTTTATTTTGATGGAATATATATATGTAATACATTATATATATATATATATATATATTGTTTATTGTATGTATATATATATATATATATATATATATTGTGTTTTTTTTTTTTGTTTTTTTTCTATAGAATGGAGCCTACATTTAGGATGAAACCAGAAGGAGGTCTGAACATGTGCGACTCCTTGGTCGCTCTTAAGAAAAAGGAGGAAAATAAGAAAAAACCTTGGTCTCGGGCTCTTTCCCCAGATAAGGTGTTGGAGGCTGCTAGACAAGCTGTATTGCGCCAGGGTGAAGACCCGAGCAATAAAAAATATGTTCTGGGGCTACATAAAATGCAGTTTGGTGTGTTCAAAGGCCAGACATTTAAGTGGGTTGCTGAAAATGCCCTCGGTTATGCTGGATATTTGGTGGCAAGTATGAGGAGGGAATCAGCTGATATCAAAGACTCCAAAAATCACCATGCTAATAAAGCAGCCTTTGCAGAGTACATAGGACTTTTCCCAGAGGGTCGTGAGGCCATTCGTATCAAAACTGAAAACATGGGTTACCCAAGCTCCCAGCATATGTCCCAGCAGAAGTCTCCCAGTGCCCCACAGTCCTTACCTTCAGTCTCCTCTGTTCGTTCCCTTCTGATTGGCAAAACACGACATCCACAGAGCATTGACAAAGTGGTCAAAAAATGGTAATGCCACCAGTAGCCAATCCAGGTAAGCAGTCTTTATAAATATTAATGCATTTTTCTTGATCCGACAGTGCTTATAGACAATTATTATTAGTATAGTAAAGTAAAATTAAAAGTAATGTAAAATTTGTCTGGGTTTTTGTTTGTGTTTTGCAGCAAGGCAGCCTTTATTTTATTTAAAACATAGTTAAACAGTAATATTGTGAAATACTTTCACAACTTAAAAGAACGTTTTTCTGTTCATTTGAAAGTTTTTATATATATATATATATATGACACAGTGCTTACAGTGAATATTAGTACTGAGTAAAGTGCAGCAAGATTTTTGTGTAGTTTGTGTAATTTCTTGTATCTGTATTCTTCAGCTTTGACTGGAAGATTTGTAAAAGCCTACTGTGCCAGTGCCTGTAGAATCTACTAGTATGGCCTCATTTGGGCCATCTGAGCAGGATGACCATGAACTTGTTTCTCAGGCAGACTTGCTGGAATCTCAGGTGTCCAGTAAGTCCCTGAACATCTAAAAGCATTTTTTTTGGTTTATTTTGTAAGGTTATGTATGACATGTTTTTTCTGTTCATTTTGCAAAGGAAAACAAATTTGCCTTCCTGTGGGCTGGAATCACACATTGCCACCTGCTGATCAGCTCTGGATATCAAAGGTTTTGTTTAAGTATTCATCCCACAACCAACCAGAAATGGACTTCACCAGAGTGGATAGGATGTGGTGGTACCCTCCACAGTCCCTTTTTGCAGTTGCAGGAGTACCAAATGCTTGATCGTGGGCCCTCACATACAACATATCATAGGGCTGAAATCCTCAGCTTTTGGGAAGGGCTTTAAAATAATCATCAAAAATATTCAGGGTTAAAGACAGAAATGTGTTCGCTACTTTTCTGACCCTTTTGACCCCCGAAACAAGGTCGTTGGGCCACCAAACTTTTCCGCCAGCTCAAGGAAGCCCCTTGAGACAAAGATTTTGAATTCGGCTCAATTGGACCCTTTTGAGCTGTGTCCACGAAGTTAGTATGGTAAACCCATTCAAATAGGTTGCAAGTGGGATTTATCTAAAAGGGTCCCAGGGGCCCCAAATTGCACACGGGTCTCCGTCAATGGCCCCTGAGTGATGTACTGAGCGGGCTGAGGCCCAGCCCACTAAATAGTATTTTTTATTATTTTTGATCCATCTCTCTCCTTGCCATTTAAGTCAATGGGAAAGACTCAGACATAGGCCCGATTTCAGTCCCACACTCAGCCGTACTTAAAAGGCTTAGAAAGCAGCTAGGGGCCCCAAACTTTGGGGGCCAATTCAGGGGCCTCTAGTAGTAAACCCTACAAAGTTTTGAGGTCCTATGACCTGTCGTATCCGAACAGAAGACGTCCCACTTGTCAACTAATCGTGTAGCAGTTCGGTGTACACGCTGTCCCTTTTTTGACCTTTTGACCCCTAAACGTGGTCGTAGGATAACCAAACTTTTCCTCCAGGGGACCGTAACGATACGCAAATGGCGCACTCGGGTCAATCTGAGTTCTCCGAGCCGTGTCTGTGAAGTTACTATAGTAAACCCATTCAAATAGGTGGAGAGTGGGCTTTTCCTAGAAGGGCCCCAGGGCCCCCACATTTGCATTGTGGTCCCCAGGGGCCCGCCAAATGACATACTGAGGACCTGGGTTCTAAAGTGAAAAGAATATTTTTTGGGCTCTTACAAAAAATCTCTGCTGCAGGCCTCTCTCTCTTATACACAGCAAGACCCTTTTGAGAATTTTAAGTTGGGGAAGCTCAATTGTTTCTGCAATGGCCTAGAGCCCCGTGGTTTGGGGCCGTGTGTCAGGGGCCCCTACTTAATCAGAATCCCAAATCTTGAGGTCCTACGACTTGTCATCTCTGAACAGGAGACGTCCCACTTGGTAACTAATCGTGTAGTAGTTTGGCAGACACGTGGTCCCTTTTTAGACCTTTTGACCCCTAAATGAGGTCGTAGGGTCACCAAACTTTTCCGCCCATTCGAGGGGCCCGTGATGATACGCAAATGGGACCCTCGGGTCGATTGGACCTTCCTAAGCCATGTCCATAAAGTTACAATGGTAAATCCATTCAAATAGGTTGAGAGTGGATTTTTTTAGAAGGATCCCAGTGGCCCCAAATTTTGCACCATGGCCCCCAGGGGTCCCTTCAGCGACATACTGAGCACCCCGGGTCCTCAGAACTGGGGGGGGGGGGGCGTGAGGACTGGAATTGAGAACTGCTGGTGTAAAGTAAGGCTTGTTGTTTGTCGTTTCTCCGATCACAAATGCAGGCATGGTTTTATGTTTACACGGCACGATGCAATGCAATGCGTAAAAACACAGTATAAGTCATTATAATCTGTAATTATGTCCCCACTGGATGCAACAAATGGCTCATTTGTAATGGGTTTTATTGTTTTTGTCTTGTCTCGCCGGTGTTCTGACCGAGACACACATCACAGTATGTTAAGGGGCGTAACATTTCTGTCATATGCTTGAGGCATTCGGTCAATCACAAATCATTGTATAGTGAAGAAGATTTTTATTGGTGAAAATATTAACTACTTAAGTATAATCAATGTGAATCTAGCCATTTATGAATCAAGTTATTCTACTATTATAATCATGTATTTGCCTGTGTGTGTAAATGCCTGCATGAGAATGGAATGTGCAGAGAGTGCAGGGGTATAGTATATGGTGTAGCTGCACACGATATTTGGACATTAGACAAAATATATGATGAGACCTCCTTGGTGCAGACATTTCAAAAATACAGTATATGGTAAAGTTGCATGTCCTGTTTTGACATAAGACAAAATATATGATTAGGCCTCCTCGTTTCACTTAAAATAAATTCTACCTCCTAAAAGCAGGCTGGAGACACAGCCAAAAAAGGTAAAAGAGTTGGAAAACAGAACTATGTGTATGAAATGTATTGAACATAGGCATGCCTTCGGGAAGCACTGTATAAAATAGAGAACAGACACAGACTCGACAGACTGTTCTGCAGAACTTTCTCAGTTTTATTGTTTCTTGAGAATAAAATCTAAATTCTGGCATCAAAACCCCAAGACTTCGAGAGTGATTCTTCATACATGGCAAAAGGCACCACATTTGGCACCCAACGTGGGGCTGGAAAGGAGCAGAGGGTGGAGGACCACTTTGGGCTGGGTTTGGTGAACAACATGAATAAGTGGCCACTAAACAATACGATAGGCAGTTTTTTGCTTATATAATTGATGTTGTTTGCCAGATTAGGCCGATGGCAGTGGTGGACGAAGTACACAAATCAAGTACTTGAGTAAAAGTACAGATACGTATAATAAAATAATACTCCAATAAAAGTAAAAGTACTCCTTTTTCAATTTAACTCAAGTGAAAGTACAAAAGTACTTGATTTTTTATGTACTTAAGGAAAAAAAGTAGTGATAGATAGATTTATTTAGCAATTTTATATAGGCTACTTAATTTAATTTTATATTAGCACATATTTTTTTATAATCCTACTGCTCAAAATACCTGGAATTTTCTCAAAATAACCAATATATGGAGTCAAAGTATATTTTTGTTGTTGCGATGTACCTGAGACAAAACAGATTTGTGACCCTGGACCACAAAACCAGTCATAAGGGTCAGTTTTTCGAATTGAGATTTATGCATCATCCAAAAGCTGAATAAATAAGCTGTTAGGAAAGGATGATATTTGGCTGAGATGCAACTATTTGAAAATCTGGAATCTGAGGGAACAAAAAAATCTAAACATTGAGAAAATCACCTTTAAATTTGTCTAAATGAAGTTCTTAGCAATGCATATTACTAATCAAAAATTAAGTTTTGATATATTTACGGGAGAAAATTTACAAAATATCTTCATGGAACATAATCTTTACTTAATATCCTGATGATTTTTGCCATAAAAGAAAAATTTATCATTTTGACTCATACAATGTATTTTTGGCTATTGCTACAAATATACCCCAGATACTTAAGACTCGTTTTGTGCTCCAGGGTCACATTTGAAAATCAGATTTTCACCAGTAAGAAAAAAAGTGTTTTAAAATTTGTTGTTTTGCAGAACATCACCATTACATATGACATGAGAATAAGGCCTGAAGTTAGGAAGAACATTTTAAGGAAAAAATAATATTTGATGATAATTAATAAAAAATAATAATGTTTTTTTTCTTCTCAAACCTTGTCTGTGGTATATATATATAAAAAAAACCCTGGCCAAATGCCCCCAGAGGACATCACTTCCCACTTTGATAATTACTGCAGTTACCATGTTCTGAACATCACAGCCTTTCTTTTCCCCCAGATATAAATCTACTAGACTGAATAAAAATATTTGGACTTTATTTTTAAAAATTACCTCAACTTAGCACCAATGTTAGCTAGACAGTTAGCATCAGCTACCAATATACTTATTTTCAGTATGACTGAATAAACATTCATATCTGTCTACTCGGCTAGTTTTTCAAACAATATAAACATTTATACTGTTGATAAACAATATAAAAACAGACGTCACATAGGGCTTAATGCCAAGCTTTTTAATAGAACTGTTAATGTTATGGCAGCGGGAATTTGAACGTGCATTAATTATTTTATTTAATCTGTGTTATTTTAATGTTTTGTTTTTTTGACGTAAGAGGCACTGATGCTGATGTGTTTGCATTCAAGCATTTCAGTGGTCTTAAATAGATCACCCTTTACAGCAGATTAAGTTCCCAAATAAATGACAGTTTTGACATAAATATGATTTTCAGTTGCAATAATTAATCCTAAAATCCGACATTAGTACCTTACTTTTAGCAGCATCAGTCGCACGTGCGCTCACAAGATCTCCCGGTTGTGAATTGAGTTCACTAGAGACTGGCACTAAATGGTTCATTTGAATCAGTGAGTTGTTGACTCTAGAAAAGCTGCAATCGAATCATTCTAATTCGTGAATGAATCTTTTGGCGCGATTTGCGAACCGATTTAAAAGCTTCATTGAAAAGAATCAGTTCGTTCTTGAATCAGAAACCGCTTCTGCGTGTCAGAGCACGTGATATAGCCTATAAGGAGTAACGATATGTTTTATGAAATGTAGTGAAGTAAAAAGTACGATCTTATGCTTTGGAATGTAGTGAAGTAAAAGTAAAAGTTACTAAAAATAAAACTACTCCAGTAAAGTACAGATACTTGAAAAATGTACTTAAGTACAGTAACGAAGTAAAGCTACTCCGTTACTGTCCACCACTGGCCGATGGTGGTATAGACACTCAAAAATGCTCCTCCAAACTTAAAGAACAAAGAGAAAAAGGGTTTTGATTCCAGAAGAAATAATTGCAAGCACTGATCTGTTTTATTGTAATAGTAAATGAGGGCAGATTGTGCATGCAAGGGTCTGTGTTTTTTGATTAAAGGTCCTTGATGGAAATCAAAAGACAATAAGCAGATAAAGTATAAAGCGTGCAAAGTCCTTTGGATACGGCTCTGTAGAAGTTTTAAGGGAGGTACAGAGGTCTGCACGGGAAGGCAGAAATCCTGCAGAGTACTGCTTTTTTACTGTGCTGAGGAGGTGTATCAGTGAAAAGGTGAGTAGAACTGACAGGTCACCCAGGAAGAGTGTAGTGTAGTCTATTTTCATGTATGTTTTAATCTAAGTTTCTGTGTCTGTGTGAATGACTGTGGTTGTATGAGAAAATAAACTCTATATCTGGTGGGACAAGAGGTGCTCGCCCCTCCTGGTTCATCACTTGAGTGTGATCAGGTCACGGAGACAGGCGTGGCTGGTGTTACACTGGAGAAGAGTGAATGAGTGTATGAGACCTAAGCGATAAAGGGACTTGTATGAATGTTGTTTTAGAAAGAAAAAAAAGGGTGCCAAGATTTTGCAGAGTATTGAAATAATAATAGATTAATTAAAATAAGATATACATTTATTATTTAATAACTTGTCTAAATAGATGAATAAAAAGATTGCATGTGCTTAAAACTTTATATCTAATATGTGAAGACGTCTGAAATTTGTATCTTATGAAAGTTAATCCAATACAAAGTTTCAGAGATTTGGGCTTGAGTTAACAAAAAGATAACTTGTGTAGTGCAATGTTGAATGAGAGCAAGATTGGGTGACCAAGTTTTGATTCAAAAGCCATAGGCATTTTACAATAGGAATGGAACTAGTTACTTAAATTTAAATAAAATTATTATATTTAAAATAATAGGAATTATTTTATGTTGTTTGGGAAAAATTAATTCACCATTACCAGATTATTCTGAATCATGTATGCAAATATAGAAGAAAATTTATGATTGAAATCTTTATTTTACCATACGCATGTCATGCTGTTATAAAAGAAAATAATTATTTTGTTTTATTGTAATATGCTTAGATAATAAAGATAGCTGCTTTCTGCATTTTGCAAAAAAAAAAAATGCTTGCTATTTTTCTGCAATGAAGAACTTGCTTTACTAAAATAGAATAAGAGAACTACTGTTTTCAACCAGATGAGAATGTTTTTATTAAGGGAACATTGAAAGAGAAGGTTGAAAAGTGAAAATTAGATAAAGAGCTGATTGCTCAGACACAATTCGGTCAGGAGTTACAAAGGTTTATTTGATTAATGCAGACTCTGATGGTTAAAATTTTAGATGACTTCTGGAACAGTGCCTTGACAAAGAGAAGCAATGAACTGGAGTCTGTTTAGAAGTGGTGAAGAGGCAAAGACAGCTGCAGAGAGAAGAAGAGGGAGGGGCTGATGGACGCTCACCTACCATCCCCACACTTCAGCATGGAGAAAGACTGAATTAAAGCAGGAAAAGGTGAATCTTTCACTTGAGACTTTTCCTGAGGGCGAAGAGAACATTGTGAAATGCAATACTCTGGCAGAAGCAATCTAAAGCCAGACTGAGGAGAGGCAGAAAAACAACCGTACCATACACCACAACAACAGGCGTTTGAGTGCCATCACCGACTGACGACCCAGTGCAACAGCCCAGGCTGATGATCTAACCAGAAGGACTTCCATCCCTTCCCATTGTGTGCACAGGTGCTGCATATTTAATGATCACTATAGAGACTGCTTCAAATGTTAATTATTTTATTAACTTATTAATCTGGAATATTCTCTGGTCTTACAGCACTTCTTGGAATTCTGTATTTTAACTAACCTTCTCAATCTGCTTTTCAAGAGGTACCAGTCCAGTCTTATGTCTTAAAAAAGTCATTTAGACAGAAGTGAGTGCTTGACTCACCAATCAGATAAAAATGGAGCTGGAATTTGCATAGTAAGGGCTATTTCAGTAACCAACTAGGGGAAACTGCACAACTGAATTATTGACAAAAATGCTGAACTCTGTGGAGAAAAAGAAAAAAGGGTAGACTAGATGTCCAATAGAAAAAAAAAAGGAAAAAAATATGGCTGATAAAATAAAAATATTGGTCACTCCATTTTGTTTAAATGTAATTTTCTAGGGCTAGATTGAATAAAATAATAATATAAATTATTCCAAAGATTTAAAATCATGAAATCACATATGCTGTCATTACTGGGGATAACAAGATGGAAATGCTGATGGCCATGGATCCTAGATTATGCAGAGATCTCCAATCCTCCTCTCAAAGTAGCTCATGAGCAATAACAAAAATGTATTTGACTAAACTTTAAATTAGACAAACAAGTGACATTTGAGAAATTATAATTGGCTCTCTCAGGTGCACAATGCCTAGGCCTATTATTCTAAACAAATTAATCTATTAGATTTTTATGAAGAAAAACAAGAGATTTATACAGCGGTGGTAAACTAAACTTTATAGTGACTGACGTTGCCCAGTTGCATGACATCTAGAAACTACGCTCAGTAGAGTCTAAAGGGGGAAAAAATCATGTAATTCTACTCAGAATCTGTGCCTTTCCACAGCTCAAATCATTTAGTTCACAATCAGCTGAAATTTTAAGAAAAAATATGTCTTTGGGCAAAAAGGAGGATTTGAAAGGGTGTGAAAAAATATGAATGATGGTGTTGTATGGAGTGAAAGAGTGTCTGACAGACACTGAGGCAATTCAATCAATTTGCCAAAACAGCTGTATACAAATTTGAATATGTGGGCCCACAGGGCAAATTATGCCCAGTAAAATAATGACCATGAATGAATTTGTTTAAATTTTCTGGTCAGTACCTAGGTCATTGTTGTGGCAGAAAGAAAAGCAGTGCCAAACCTGCGCAGCGTATAACAAGGGAAGGCAAAGCAAAGCAAGCTTGCTCTGTCCACCTCACATCTAATTTTCTTTTCAGCATATCATGATGGAGCTGAATCTGTGTTAAAATGATAAAATATTGTCTTTCTGACTGTAAACAAATAAAGTGGGTTGAGTGTTTTGAGTGTATTAAGGGTTATGATGGTTATATATGTTGATGTGGGAGATTGTGCTGTGATATTGTGTTAATATGTTTTTGGTTGAGTGTGTTAACTGAATTAGCAAATTGTTGAGAATAAAATTGAAATTAATTGAAAAAATAGTAAGGATGCAGATAACTGAGTAAAACCAAATTCTTTATTATATTATAGAAAAGGGGTATTAGCCCTTGACTCATTGTAATGAGAGCACTGGATTTGTGAGAGCTCAAAAAGGGGCCAGGACAGCCCTCAACCCATATGAAATTTCCACAGGTCACACCAAGAGGGACGACTAGCAAGATGAGTAAATTAGCATGCTTGATATCACTAACAAAAAACTCTGAAGTTTTCCATTTACAGGTGACAGCAGTTCTGTTAAGGCCAAGGAATGCTTTGCTCCATCAAATAGAACCAGTGAGTGTGCAGTTATGATCTCAAGGGAGAGCCTTGCATTAATCAGCAAAACGGTTACAGAGTGACACCTGAGTTCACATCTCACCTTAAAATAAGAACAACCAGCATCAACAACTCCACACAGCATTAAGTGAGGGATGAAGGGCCGGCTTGTAAAGACCCTCCCTTGCCTACGACGGAAAGACCATTGCAACGACTCGCAAAGAGTCACCCTGGTAAAGATGGATTGAGTGATGGGACTGCTAACGAGAGATCAAAATACTTGGAACTAAATGTGGGCCAACAAATGGAAAAGAAGAAGTGGAAAGAGAAGGAAAAAAGATAAGCAGATGACTCAGGAGCAAGTATCGAGGAGAGACAGTGACACAAGATGAAGTGCAAACTGATGACAACTCAAAAAAAAAGATAAGCAAGGAGCTCACATTCATCTGTTAGAGAAGGAGAAAAGTAAAAAGATAACTGATGATCATCACATGCCTAATGCATCTAATTCTACAAGCTTTAGCTGTAAACAACAGCAACCAGACTTCCCTAGAATTGACTTTTCAACCCTCATCTGAATCTGGCAGTGGCTTTTACTTAATCCAAAATGAGCAAGAATTGAACGAGAAAAAAAAAAAATCTAGACAAAACAGACACATTGTAAATGATTACCATAATATTAGTTATAAGACAATTAGCAATTCAAATGTTTTATGGCAAAAGGTAGAAGAAAATTATTGTTGTAAATGAGTAAATTACACAGCAGAAAAAGAAAAATGGGAAACCTGCAGCAAGACCAGTCTTATACACTGCTCAAAAAAATTAAAGGAACACTTTGAAAACACATAAGATCTCAAAGGGGAAAAATATCATGCAGGATATCTATACTGATATGGACTGGGTAATTTGTTAGGAATGAAAAGATGCCACATTGTTTAATGGAAATTAAAATTATCAACCTACAGAGGGCTGAGTTCAAAGACACTCAACATTAAAGTGAAAAAAGGATGCAGCAGGCTAGTCCATTAAGCTGAAATTTCATTGCAGCAACTCAAAATGGTACTCAGTAATTTGTATGGCCCCAAAGTGCTTGTATGCATGCCTGACAACGTCAGGGCACACTCCTTATGAGACGAAGGATGGTGTCCTGGGGTATTCCCTCCCAGATCTGGACCAGGGCATCACTGAGCTCCTGGACAGTCTAAGGTGCAACCTGGCGACGTCAGATGGACCGAAACATAATGCTCCAGAGGTGTTCTATTGGATTTAGGTCAGGTGAGCGTGGGGGACATTCAATAGTATCAATTCCTTCATCCTCCTGGAACTGACTGCATATTCTCGCCACATGAGGCCGGGCATTGTCATGCACCAGGAGGAGCAAGGACCCAATGCACCAGTGTAGGGTCTGACAACGGGTCCAAGAATTCCATCCCGATACCTAATGGCAGTAAGTGTGCCATTGTCTAGCCTGTAGAGGTCTCTGTGTTTCTCCATGGATATTCCTTCCCAGACCATCACTGACCCACCACCAAACCGGTCATGCTGAACAATGTTACAGGCAGCATAACATTCTCCACTGCTTTTCCAGACCCTTTTACATCTGTCACACATGCTCAGGGTGAACCTGCTCTCATCTGTGAAAAGCACAGAGCACCAGAGGCGGACCTGCCAATTCTGGTGTTCAATGGCAAATGCCAATCAAGCTACACGGTGCCAAGCAGTGAGCACAGAGCCCACTAGAAGACATCAGGCCCTCAGGCCACCCTCATGAAGTCTGTTTCTGATTGTTTTCTCAGAGACATTCACACCAGTGGCCTGCTGGAGGTCATTTTGTAGGGCTCTGGCAGTGCTCATCCTGTTCCTCCTTGCACACAAAGGAGCAGATACAGGTCCTGCTGATGGGTTAAGGACCTTCTACTTTCTTGTCCAGCTCTCCTAGAGTAACTGCCTGTCTCCTGGAATCTCTTACATGCTCTTGAGACTGTGCTTGGAGACACAGCAAACCTTCTGGCAATGGCACATATTGATGCGCCATCCTGGAGGAGTTGGACTGCCTGTGCAACCTTTGTAGGGTCCCGGTATCACCTCATGCTACCAGTAGTGACACTGACCCTAGCCAAATGCAAAACTAGTGGAAAAACAATCAGAAAAGATGAGTAGGGAAAAAAAAATGTCAGTGGCCTCCACCTGTAAAACCATTCCTGTTTTGGGGGTTTTCTAATGGTTGCCCATCTAGTGCACCTGTTGTTAATTTTATTAACACCAAAGCAGCTGAAATGAATTAACACCCCCCTCTGCTATGTAACTGACCAGATCAATATCCCAGAAGTTTAATTTACTTGATGCTATACTCTGATTAAAAAGTGTTCCTTTAATTTTTTTGAGCAGTGTATATTGTACCAATACTCGTACACAGTTCAAGATGTAGAACATTTCATGATGAATGGTTTAAGACAAGGGCTCTCAAACTTTTATATTCCAAGACCCTCCTAAACAAGTATAATATTTCAAGACCCACCAAAATATTTGTTATCAAAAAACAATTGACATTACTGTAAGTTTAAACTTAAGAAAAAGTTTAATATGCCAGAAATTAAGTATTTAAGAAAAATAACCATTTTATTTTATAGTATCATTTATAATATTACTCACTAATAATATTTGTTTTATTTTTTTTTCATTTACATATGTTAATAAATCTATGAAAGATGTCCATAAAAACTTGTACTAACTTCGCTGCAGATATTAACTGTAATCCGTGCTGTAAGTGTTGTTAAACTCATCACGGGGTTTAGCGCAGAAAATGCTCTCATGATCCGTCCATGGATGAATGGGAAAGCGGAGCACAATCCAACATTTTTTATTTAGCAAAGCATAAGAAGTTTTGGAGATTGAAATAATTAAAATAATTCTGAAATAATTGTAAAAATTATAAACAGTTGGGTCTCATTTTAAATAGGCCTAAACAAACCAAGATGACAAATTAATTTCAACCAGAAATTAACTTGTGTAATGATTAAATAAATGTCCAGGACTATCTAGTAAAATGGGATTAGATGTAATCAAACTGGGAGGTAAATGCTTAATAGAAAGAAGTAGAGAAATAAATAACTTTAGAAACTGTACCCAAAAAATAGCATTATGCCCATACTGGTGCCAGTGTCTCCAATCTACATCAAACTACAGAGAAGCAACTGAATTACAATGCATACAAACCCGTAAATGGCCAATAGTATGAAAACAAATAAAATAAAAATAATAATACAACAACCATAAGGAAAAATACACTTAATGGCAAATCAAGAATTTGAATGTTGTGAGAAGAAGGGAAAGAAGGAGAAACCAGGCTCAGTCGGGGGGCCAGTTCTCCTCTGGCCAGACGAAACCAGCAGTTCAATTCCTGGCTGCAGCAATGTCACATTGTGCAGAGGACTCAACAGGTTCCTGTGGTCTTGTCCCGGTGGTCGTCTGAGACAAGGTCTTTACAGGGGATCTGTATCTGGGGCTCATCTAGTTGTCCTGGTCTCCGCTGTCTTTCAGGGCTGTAGAGGTCCTTCTAGGTGCTGATCCACCATCTGGGCTGGATACGTACTGGATCCGGGTGTCTGCAGTGACCATCTGATCTTGATACAGACTGGATCTGGTGGCTACGGTGACCTCGGTATAAGAGAGAAACAGACTAATATTAGCGTAAATGCCATTCTTCTAAAGATGTAGTAAGTACATCGAGTGTTATGGGAAGTGTTCCCGGTTCCGGTTTACCTAATTAATGCAGCCTAAAAATCCTTTAACGGATTTGGATATTAGAAGCGTATTAGTGTGTTATGTGTAAGCCAGGTTAAAGATATGGGTCTTTAACCTAGATTTAAACTGCAAGAGTGTGTCTGCCTCCCGAACAATTTTAGGTAGATTATTAGGTGCTAAATAGGAAAAGGATCTGCTGCCCGCAGTTGATTTTAATATTGTAGGTATTATCAAATTGCCAGAGTTTTGAGAATGCAGCGGACATGGAGGACAATAATGTAACAAGAGCTTGTTCAAATACTGAGGTGCTAAACCATTCAGGGCTTTATAAGTAATAAGCAAGATTTTAAAATCTATACAATGTTTAATAGGTAGCCAGTGCAGTGTTGACAGAACCGGGCTAATATGGTCATACTTCCTGGTTCTAGTAAGAACTCTAGCTGCTGCGTTTTGAATTTGTGTGCAGAACAACCACCCAATAACCTTGAGGTCATAAACACATGGATTTGTGTTCTAGATTATTACATGCAGAGTTTTTAGGTCCTATAATTAACACCTCTGTTTTTTCAGAATTTAGTAGAGCTGAGTATCATCAGCATAACAGTAAAAGCTAACACTGTGTTTCCTGATGATATCTCCCAAGGGTAACATGTAAAGCGTGAAGAGTAACGGCCCTAGTACTGAGCCTTGAGGTACTCCATACTGCACTTGTGATCGATATGATACCTCCTCATTCACTGCTACGAATTGATGGCGGTTATATAAGTATGATTTAAACCATGCTAATGCAATTCCATTAATGCCAACAAAGTTTTCTAGTCTATGCAAAAGAATATTGTTGTCAATAGTGTCGAACGCAGTGCTAAGATCCGATAGCACTAATAGAGAGATATAACCACCATCAGATGATAAGAGCAGGGGTCTCATTTATAAACGTTGCGTACGCACAAAATAAGCATAGAAACTGTGTACGCAATTTTTTCCGCACATATTGGGATTTATAAAAAATAAATTTGGCGTAAATATGTACGCACCGTACGGACATTCTAGACCATGCGTACACACTCTTTTTCATGGAGTGAGAAATTTAATGAAGTAAACAACAATTTTAAACTCTGTTTTCATGTTGATATACACATTTACATTAAATATTCCACTCGCATTTAAGGAGATTAAACCTGAAATTACATAATTTTACAAACAACATAATTGTATAATTTCATTAACAATTAACAATTTATTTTTTAATGACAACAAGGAGTGCTATAGGTGCACAGTAATTAATCTTGAAACTAAACTACAGATCACATTATCAGAAATATTTTTGCTAGAAAAATGATCAATGATGCGCACTTACTGCGATATAATGGCGGACACTGAGGGATTACTGTACAACCACAGCTGCACGGAGGTGTTAATGTCGTGTAAAGTCATCTCTACAACATTATGAAAAATTCCACTATATTTGAAGGACATAACTAGGAGAAAACGGTAAGATTTGCATGTTTCCTTTTTACAATAACGCACCGAATCAGACAGTACACTGCAATAAATATGGGCTTATCGGTTTCCACTAAAAAAGCTAAAATATTTTTATCTTATCAGCAAAACTGCATACATTTAATTTGAAATAATTAAAATTCTATTTGGCCAGTGTAAAAGAATGAGATCATCTAAAATATCTCAGAACTATTTGAAACCATTTTGGTTATCTACGGAGAGTTTTATAAATGAGACCCCAGGTCATTTTTAACTCTAATTAGAGCAGTCTCAGTACTATGATACGGTCTAGATCCTGACTGGAAATCTTCACAGATACCATTTTTCTCTAAGAAGGAATATAATTGTGAGGATACTACCTTTTCTAGTATCTTTTCTAGTATCTTGGACAGAAAAGGTAGATTCGAGATTGGTTTGTAATTAACTAGTTCTTTGGGGTCAAGTTGTGTTTTTTTTTTTTTTTTTTTTATGAGAGGCTTACTAACAGCCAGTTTGAAGGTTTTGGGGACATATCCTAATGACAATGATGAATTAATAACAGTCAGAAGAGGATCTATGACTTCTGGAATAACATACATGTTATTGGTTTAGATGATTTAACAAGTTTATACAATTCTTCCTCTCCTATAGTAGAAAATGAGTGGAATTGTTCCTCAGGCGATCTGTAGCACGATATCTGATGCGATACTATAGCTGATGGCTGCATGGTTACAGTTTTATCTCTAATAGTATCGATCTTAGAAGTAAAGTAGTTCATAAAGTCATTACTGCTGTGCTGTTGGGAAATGTCAACACTTGTTGATACTTTATTTTTTGTTAATTTAGCAACTGTATTGAAACAAAAAGTAATCAGATCTAGCAGTTTTTAATGCTTTTCTGTAGGATAGGTTACTTTCCCGCCAAGCAATACGAAATACCTCTAGTTTTGTTGTCCTCCAGTTGCGCTCCATTTTCCGGGTTGCTCTCTTTAGGGTGCAAGTGTGCTCATTATACCACGGTGTCAGACTGTTTTCCTTAATCTTCCTTAAGCGTAAAGGAGCAACTGTATCTAAAATGCTAGAAAAGAAAGAGTCCATAGTTTCTATTACATCATCAAGTTGTTCTGAGGTTTTGGATATGCTAAGGAATTGGGATAAATAAGGAAGATTACTTACAAAGCAGTATTTTGTGGTAGAAGTGATGGTTCTACCATACTTGTAAAAAGAAGTAGAATTTACAGTTTTAGCTATATGAAGTTTGCACAAAATTAAATAATGATCTGAGATATCATCGCTTGGCTGCATAATTTCAACACCATCAACATCAATTCCATGTGATAGTATTAGATCTAGAGCAGGGTTATTCAAATCTTACCCTCGAGGGCCAGTGCACTGCAGAGTTTAGCTCCAACCCTGATCAAACTCACCTACCTGTGATTTTCTAATGATCCTGAAGACACTGATTAGCATGCTCAGGTGTGTTTGATCAGGGTTAGAGCTAAACTCTGCAGTGCACTGGCCCTCGAGGGTAAGATTTGAATAACCCTGATCTAGAGTATGATTTCGACAATGAGTAGGTCCTGAGACATGATGTCTAACCCCAATAGAGTTCATAAGAATGTCTATGAATGCTGATCCCAATGCATCTTTTTCATTATCAACATGGATATTAAAATCACAAACAATTAAAACTTTATCTGCAGCCAGCACTAACTCGGCTATAAAATCAGCACATTCTTTAATAACGTCTATATGGTGCCCTGGTCTCCCTTCATTATATCTAATGCGATCACGCCGACGCGCCGAGCGTGCTATTGATATTATAATGGTCCACGTGAAGCTCGCGGCAGGTAAATGCCCTCATCAGAGCAAACAAAGCAGCAAGACTGTAATTCACATTTTTTAAATGTTACTGTTCGCTTCGCTCTGAGAGGAATAAGACATAATTCACCTCAATAAGACCGCTGAGAGGAATAAGATTTGGATTACCTCAGAAAGAAGAATGAAGCGGCTTGACCCAGAGATATCATAAACATGAGTAAGCCTTTTTTTTATTATTAATCTACTTGTATTAGTTTTCATATAACTTGTACACATTTTACTAGTTAGACTTTTTCCAAAATATAATTCCTGACTAAATGTATAATCAAGTGAAACATTATGAAGTTTCATTTACATCATCTCCATGTTTCACGATACTAGGATTTTTTTTTTTTTAATGCTCTAACTTATAACATAGACGGCAATACGATATAAAAGTAATATGAGGTATGTGACAGGTATGTGATGTTCATTTATATATTGCAACATGACACAATACCAGTCAAAACGTTTGAACAGTAAGATTTTTAATGTTTTTGTAAAGAATTCTCTTCTGCTGACCAAGCCTATATTTATTTGATCCAAAATACAGAAAGTTGCATTTGTTAAAGCAGTAATATTGTGAAATATTTTTACTATTTTAAATAACTGCTTTCTATTTGAATATATTTTAAAATTTAATTTATTCCTGTGATCAAATCTAAATTTTCAGCAACATTACTCCAGTCTTACTCCAAGTGTAACAATATAAACTATACCATTCAAAAGCTGGGAGTCAGCATATATAGAAATTAAAGCTTTTATTTAGCACACAAGTGATGATAAATACAATAATAATGTATATATATATATATTTTTTTTTTTTTTTTTTTTTTTTTTTTTTTTTGAGTAGAAATCAGAATATTAGAATGATTTCTGAAGGATTGTGTGACTGGAGTAATGATGATAAAAATTCAGCTTTGAAAGTTTGAAAGTGAAACTGTTTAACTGCACTCCCAAGTGAATCTCAAGTTATTTTGTGGGATAATTAAATATATTCGAAATAAACTACAAACATAAAAATATATACATTTATTTTGTCCTCACATTCTTTATTGTAACTCTTCCCTCTCGGTCACACACCTGGCTGAAAGGTTCATTATGCAGCTCATTATGTGGGCCTTTGTCTTCTCAGGTGTGGATCACACAAATATTCACAGTCAATCATGCCTACCCGCATATGCCCTTTCGAAACAAAAAGTGTCCCTTTCAATTTTTATCAATCTATTGTTTTCTGTGAGTGAGTAAACAAGATGATTTTCACATCATTTTGAAGCAAAAATTCTAGGCTACAAGGTCCATGTTTGACAGTCTTGTGAACAAATGTTCTGTATGTGTTTTATGACCTTATTTCAGTGAATAATCCAAGATGGCGCCACCGAGTCCGGTCGCCGTCCAGGTTTCTCAACTTAGATTGTGTTTTTATTTACTTTTTTACCTACTTTTGCTTTCTCTTTTTACACACAAACCGTCTGCACTGATAATTTATGACAAAGAAACACTTTTGGACTTTGGACCACGCTTCACTGACCTGTTTCGGGATGCTGCTGTAACGCCGTCTGAAAACTTCTCTGTTTTACGGATGGACAGGAGAGTAGAGGCCGGTAAATCCAAAGGTGGAGGAGTGTGTTTCATGATCAACAAGAAATGGTGTGACCCCAGGAATATCTCCACTCTGTCGCGCTCCTGCTCGCCTCATCTGGAACATTTATCCATTATTTACTGCCCATTCTATCTGCCCAGGGAGTTTTCATCGATCATTATTACTGCTGTTTACATCCCACCACAAGCTGACACCGGTTTGGCTTTGTCTGAGCTTCACAATGCACTCAGCGGCAACATCAACAAACATCCTGACACTGCTGTTATCATCGCTGGGGACTTTAAGAAAGCCAACCTCAGGCAAGTTATGTCTAATTTTTTATCAACATGTATCCTGTCCAACCAGAGGACCAAATACACTGGATCATTGCTACACTCAGTTTAAGAATGCCTACAAAGCCCGCTCACTACAGGCTTTCGGCAAATTGGACCATGCCGACATTTTCCCCACACCTGAATATAAACAAAGGCTCGTTCAAGATCCCCCGGTGCAGAGGGTGGTGACGCGATGGTCCGCCCACTCAGAAGCCATGCTACAGGCGGCTCTTGATGACGTAGACTGGGACATGTTATGGGCAAGTTCATCTGACGTCAGCGAGTTCACGGATGTAGCATTAAGCTTTGTTAACACGCTAGCCGAGCAAACAACTGAAACAATAACTATAAGGACCTTCTTAAATCAGAAACCGTGGGTGGACAGAACAATCCGTGCAGCAGTAAACAAATGCACCGCTGCTTACAACGCCGATCTTTTGTTGGGAAACATGAGCGAGTACAAAGCATCATGCTATGCTCTCCGACGCGCAGTAAGAGCCGCCAAACACTGATACAGGGAACGAACAGAGTCTCATTTCCAGCTCAATGACTCCCGACGCATGTGGCAAGGACTAAGGACCATCTGTGCCTTTGGAAATAAATCCTCTGCAGAGGTGAGAGCAGATTTGTCACTGGCAGACGAGCTAAACTCTTTCTACGGCCGCTTTGAAAACAATCTAGGAAGCAGTAGTCAGAGCAGCGATAATCATGTGATCGCCGTGTCGGAGGACGAGGTTCGGAGGGCTCTAAACCGAGTGAATGTCAGGAAAGCAGCCGGACCTGATGGGATTTCTGGCCGTGTTCTGAGGTCCTGTGCTGATCAGCTCGCTGGTTTGTTTACATCTATTTTTAATGAGTCTCTTGCTACCTCGGTGGTTTCCCACCTCCTTCAAAAAATCTCTCATCATCCCTGTGCCTAAGAACAATAAACCCTCTTGTCTGAATGACTATCGTCCAGTTGCCCTCACATCAATAGTCATGAAGGTCTTCGAGGGACTGGTTAAAAACTACATCTGCTCCTCCATCCCGGATACTTTAGACCCTCTTCAGATTGCTTATCGCCCCAACAGATCAACTGATGACACCATCTCTCACATCCTGCACTCTTCTCTCACGCACATTGACAGCAATAACAGGAACTATGTAAGGCTGCTATTTATCGACTATAGCTCAGCTTTCAATACTATAGTCCCCATAAAGCTAGCTTCTAAACTCATGGACCATGGCCTGAATTCTTCACTCTGCAACTGGATTCTTGATTTCCTCACCGGAAGACCTCAAGTGGTGAAAGTAGGCCAGTACACCTCCAACTCCATCACTCTGAACGTAGGAGCCCCACAGGGCTGTGTCCTGAGTCCCCTGCTCTACTCTCTCTACACACATGACTGCGTGTCTTCCCACAGCTCCACAGCTATAATCAAATTTGCTGATGATACTGTGGTTCTGAGCCTCATTTCCGACAATAATGAAGCGGCATACTTGGATGAGGTAGAGAAACTTACATCATGGTGCCAGGACAATTGTCTCTCTCTGAATGTGAGCAAAACTAAAGAGCTGATTGTTGACTTCAGGAAGAAACAGCAGCAGCCCTATACTCAAAAACGCGTTGGTGGGAGCTGTGTGGTGAGGGTGGGCGGTTTTAGTTACGTTGTTTTAGGCATTTTAGAGGTCCTGACTTGGACTACCCACATTCAAACACAGGTTAATAAAGCCAGGCAAAGACTGTACCATCTGCGACAGCTGAGGAAATTCAGGTTTTCACCAGCAATCCTGAAAACTTTCTATTCGGGGGCCATAGAAAGTGTATTGACTCAGTATATCTCAGTGTGGTATGGGAACAGCTCTAGTCAAGACTGCAAAGCCCTGCAGAGAGTTGTGCACTTAGCTGAGCACATCTCCAGGTCTGTTCTCCCCTCTCTGCAGGACATCTACCTCAAACGCTGCAAAAGCAGAGCTGTTAAAATCATCAAGGACTCCATCCACCACAGTAACCATCTTTTCACTTTGCTGCCATCTGGTAAGCGCTTCCTGATGGCAAAAACTGAGAGACTTAGGAGGAGTTTCTTCCCCCATGCCATCAGGCTCCTAAACTCAAAATCAGCCTCTTAACATCTTCATTTCTCCACTTAATATTCACTTTATCAGCAAAATATTCATCATTCTCTACCTCACATTGACATTGACATACTGACAGTGTCAACCTGTTTGCACATTTGCCTCTTGTACATTCCTGTGTATCTAAATATTTAAGACTACAGTATAATGCACATATGTACATTGCCTCTTGTACATCCCTGGGTATCTTAATATTTAAGACTACAGTGTACTTTCATGCACATTATTTTTCATTCTATATTTAATTCTACAGAATGCATCTTTTTTTATTTTATTGTTATATTTTTATATTTTTATTGTTCACTTTTATTTCATTCTTTCATAGCTATATTTATGTATATTTTCATCCGTGTTGTATTCTTTAATAATTGCACTGTCCATGGAGCGGACCTGACTCACATTTCACTGCTGGTTATATATGCTGTATATAATTGTGTATGTGATGAATAAAAATCTTGAATCTTGAATCTTGACTTCAAAATTTGTAGTTTTTCACTAACCACTCATAAACGTTGTTTTCTCAAAAACACAATCATGTACATACATGCTATTTACATATCATTGTAGCCCAGTTTGTACTGGTTACAGTGTTATTAGACTTTAGCCATGTATATG
Source organism: Cyprinus carpio (assembly GCF_018340385.1). Taxonomy (NCBI): domain Eukaryota; kingdom Metazoa; phylum Chordata; class Actinopteri; order Cypriniformes; family Cyprinidae; genus Cyprinus; species Cyprinus carpio. The sequence goes on along the minus strand of NC_056582.1, from coordinate 1,588,705 downwards.
TTTATAAGCAACTGAAAAAAATCACAAAAGTCAGGGGATGTCAAAACTTCTCCAGGCCCCCAAAACCCCCTAGACTTCAGAGGGATAATGTTATTTTTTTAGTGATCTCCCACTGGCGAAGTCGAACATCATTAGCGCCGGCGTGAGTAACAATCGGCCAATATAATAATGCACAACACTTGCTGCTGTTGAGGTGTGATACAGGTAAAGTTAGGCTCAGGTTTAGTGTATGGGTTGGGTAAGTGGTTAACAGTGTACAGGGGTCAATTTGATTACTATAAGGGAACACGATTCAATCTGTTTATATTGCATTGCTCTGATAAATGATAAATTAAGCATTTTCTTCCTGTTAACGTATGATTCAAGGAATGTTCTGTTTATCGATTCACTATAGTATACTAATATATGTGTAGATGCAACAAAATATGCTTTGCACCCAAATTACAATGTGTGTGATGTCTTTACCAAGCATTTAGCTAAACTTAACTAACCATCCTTTACACAAATGTACAGTAGCTAAAAGTCCAGTACCAATAAAGATACAAAAAAATAAATAAAAAATAAAATAAAATAAAATGTAAATGTTTATAAACATTTACCAATGATGAATAGTCTCAGCTTTAGATTGGATACTGCAAAAGCATGCACAAATGATTAATAAATGTGAAAATAGGGTAAATTCCAGTCAATTGGGACAAAGACTGTTCCAGAGTTTGGATGCTAAATAAAGAAAAGATCTACCACCTGCAGTGAGTTTTGATAATACCTTGAGTCTAGGTATTATCAACTGACCAGAATTTTGAGAATGTAATGGATGTTGAAGGTTGAAATTAGGGGTGCACGATAAATATCAGCCGATAATTAATGTGCATCTCCTCATTAAAACTGGTTCTCTAATCAGCTGCAAATTTCATTAGGTGCGTGATTTCACATAGAGCAGCATTTACTACACAGAGCTGTTGTTAACTGACAAGCTGCGCAAATCCACGTTCATTAACAGCTGCTCTATGTGGAATCACACACCTGATGGAATTTACCGCTGATTAGAGAACCGGCTTCACAGACGAGATGCACATTAATTATCGCCCGATATTTATCATGCACCCCTAGCTGAAATGCGAAACTGCTAAACTGTTCATGGTTTTATAAGTAATTGGTGCTTAAAGGGGAGCCAATGCAGTGTTGACAGAACCGTACTAATTTGGCCAAACTTTTTACTTCTAGTATGCACTCTAGCTGCAGCTTTTTTATCTAGTTGGAGTTTATTTATTAAGTCTGCAGAGCAACCACCCAGTAATGTGTTACAATAGTCTAGTTTTGAGGTCAGGAATGCATGAATTAAATTTTCTACATTAGACATAATTAATAGGGTTAATGCATTAGAAAATATCCATAAATGCTCTGTTAATTCTCGGCATTGCCTTATTCAATTTAAGATTATTCATCGACTTCATTACTCTAAAACAAAGTTGCATAGAATTTTTTCAGATATTTCCCCAATATGTGATAAGTGTCAGACAGAGGAAGCCACACTCTTGCATAGTTATGCTCTTTGCTCTAAGTTAACTCCATTCTGGACTAATATTTTTAAAACTTTGTCAGAAATATTACATGTTGAATTAGAGCCTGATCCACTTGTGGTGATTATTTGGATTCTCAGATAATATTACTTTTCAAAAATCTCAACAACAGTTGTTGTCTTATGGACTTCTTATTGCAAAGAAGCTAATACTTAAGTTTTGAAAGAACATCAGTGTCCCTACTGTTAAAATGTGGTTGGATGAAATGATTAGGTTATTATATCTGGAAAGAATTAGTTTTTCTTTATCAAACAAACTGGATCAGTTTGATAAGATTTGGTCTCCCCTTTTCCGCTACCTTGATAGCATAGTTTAAGTTGACGTGTTTAAGTAGGCCAAGTGTGTAGTACTGATTGTCCCATTAGTGTGATATGACTTATGTCCCTAGGGTGGGTAGTAATGGGAACTGTTCCTTCTTTCTTGTTAGTTGTGTTCTGCTTTATGTTTTTATTTTATTATTTTCTTTGTCTCTTATGTTTATAATGAGAAATCATAAAAAGCGATGTAACATTGATTGTCAAATTGTTGGATTCCCTAATAAAAACATTTTAAACACAGACATAATTAATAGATATTTTAATGTGGAAAAAAAGGTGGTTTTAAACATGTGTAAAGAGTCCACTAAAGGCGAGCGTAGTGAGAACCCAAGTGCAGTTAATTTACAAGGTGTAATCCAAAACATCCAAACAAGAAATGAAGACTTGACTTGACGAGACATGAAACAGACTAGACTCACCAACAGCAGATTACAACATTAATACACCACGCACAATGGCAAAAACATGACTACTTATAACAAACAATACAGGTCACATGACAAGAACAAACCAATGGGGAACAAGACACATGACTAAGACAATCAGAACATGACACAATGAACAAGAGGAATCAATCAAATGTAGACAAGAGGGCAAGGGAAGCATGACACAGCAATCAAACAATAACAAAATAAAAGACTTGAAAACATGAAATTGACAAAACCCAAAACATGAAACAAAACCCACATTACAACATGTTAGAAATGATTCTTACAAATGATAGATTGCCACCAAATAGCACACTCAGGTTCCTAGCTGACAACGTAGATCAGCCATCAAATATTACATAGTATTCTACATTATTACTTGCAGAGATTTTTGGTACACCAATTAAATCCTCTGTTATATTTTATTTATTTACTTATTTTTCAGAATTTAGTAGTAGGAAATCATCCAGCTTTCTAAATCAACTATGCATTCTGTAAGTTTTGTGAATTTGTATGTTTCATCAGGCCTTAAGAAAATAAAGAGCTGAGTATCATTGCCATAACAGTGAACACCTACTCCATGTTTTCTAATGATATATCTCCAAGGGTAGCAGGTAAAGGTTGAAAAGCACTGGTCCGAGTACTGAACCTTGCGGTACTCCATACTGAACTTGTGATTAATATAATACTTCTTCGTTTACTGCTACAATTACAAATACAAATCAGAAAAATATCATTTTACTATTAAAAAGTATTACATTTAATTAGAGAAAAACTAAACATTATAGTAAATTACACATAAAGCTGATGAAGAGTGTGAATGTGAAGTGTCAGCACTGGTGTCTTCAGTAGTAACTTAAAAGTGACCTATTATGTCGGCGCCAATAGCCTTGCGGTTAGTGCGCCGACATATACAGGGCAACTGCGCTGACGGCGACCCGGGTTCGTGTCCCAGCTCGTGGTCCTTTGCCGATCCCGCTCCCCTCTCTCTTCACCAAAAAAACACTTTCCTGTCTACTCTACACTGTCCTTTCCAATAAAGGCATTAAAAGCCCATAAATAAATCTTTAATAAAAAAAAAGTGACCTATTATGCCCCTTCAGCTACTGATTAAGATGAAATGTAGAACAGTTTAACAAGGGTTAATACAAGAGTAAACACATCAACATTCACAGATGCAACATTTTGTCTCAAAACTAGCATCCAGTAAACCAAAATGTTCCAGAAACTCATTTATTATTATAGTTCACAAACTAACAGATTGGACAGGAGTGGCTTGCCTTTTAATTAATCATTAAAACACATAAAAAAGTAGCTTGATACTATGAAATTATTTTCAGATCTACAGAAGGTCCCCTGCATTGATTTCTCATTATCTTCTTCATTTTCATCGATACATAGCTTGTCCTCTATGTATTTGTTCATTTCCCACTAAAGAATCGTTTATTATTTTGTTTTTGCCAGCCCAGCTTTCAGATAACTCAGAGCATCTTTATTGGCTTCTTCTGCTTCAGCGATTCTCTTCATCTCCTTCAGCTCTTGCACCCAGTCTTCTTTCCCAGCCTCACTCACTCTGGGGATGAAGAAGTCCAGATGCTGAAGAGTGAAAGCAGAGTCTGGTTTTAATGCGATCTGAGACAGATGCTTGATGGTCTTGTATGCATTGAACAAAAGAATTGACTTTTGTTCCTCAATCGCCTGCAGATCTTTGTCAAGACAATCCATTATAACTGAAAACCACATCGTTTGTTTGTGAGCTTCTTCATACATCTTTTTCAAATCATCAAACACAATTATGATGATTGAAGTGCTGATGAAGTATTTCTTGCTTTCTTTGACATGTTTGCTGTGGTGACACTTCCCTGTGCAGACGGTGCAGTACCCATTTTTCATGACTTTACATTTGCTGGGATTAGAAACCCACCAGCAGTTAAACTCATGGCAGTTTTCCTCACAGACAGTGCAGGTTGTCGCCTTCCTGTGCTTCCATGACTTGCTTTCAATGGGAACCCTCATTTTAACAGTCTTATAGACTTCAATGGTGAAGTTTTTACACTGTTCAATCTTTTCCTTGTTTTGTCTCATTGCCTCCTGAATTTGAAGTTTTTCAGACTTTTTAAGCTCTTTCTCTTGAATTCGCAGCTGTAAATTGCAGAGAGCTGCTTCAAGCTGGATGCGCTCTATCAGGACATTTGAAGTCAGCTCTAAACTTCTTCTGTCCTTTTCATCCAGAGACTGAAGGAATTTCTCCATCTCTTCAGTGCTGTTTTCCCAGGCGTCTCTTTGAGCACGAATGTAACGTTTCTCATTGTGACGGGCTTCAGCCTGACGATTATTGAATAAGAAACAAAGAGGTTGGCCATAATTGTCTTGTCTGCAGGGGATTTTGGCTTTATTAATGGCACCGAGGACATTTTTGGGAGGCAGACCATCAAAGTGTGTGACTAAAAACACAATGTTGTTCACAATGTCTTTTCCAAATAAAGACAGAATTGAACTGATAATGTAATGCTGTCTGTCTGAGAGGCGATTCGTAGATGCTTGAGTCACAAAGCAAATGGCATCGACTTCACAAACTCCATCATTGCTCTGAAACAGTATGGCTAAATTCCTGGCAACTTCCAGATCTTTTTCCAGTCCTCTAGTGTCTCCGTAGCCTGGAGTATCAATGATAGTGAGTGATATGGGACTTTTTACAGGAAATACCTCATACATGGTGATTTCAGAAGTTTGTGATTCTGATTGATCTCCACCTTCTTCTTCAGTGATTTCATACCATATTTCATCCTCAAATTTCACTCCCAGTAAGTAGTTGACCATAGTGTTGATGATGGTGGTCTTACCAACACCAGTCTCTCCCACAAGCAGAACAATTTTGTTTTGTTTTCTGGTGTCTTTTTTCCCATAAGTCCATTTTCTGACTCTCTCATTATCATCAAGCACTTTCTTCTCTGTATGTAAACGGAATCTTTTTGGAGGACCTTGATGAATCAGTGTTGATCTGTATGGTGGAAGACCCTGCTGTCTGTAAAATATGGAGGTAAATGTTTCTCAGAATATTTATGTAGCAAGAATTTTAGACATAACAGTAGTCATTGATACACAGGCTTTTTGTGTTACATACTGTACATTTTTCAACATGAACAAATTAATGTAATAAAATATTTTAGGAAACCAATCCAAATACAGATAGTATTTGAATATTTTTTTATATATATATATATATATATATATATATATATATATATATATATATAGTCAGCCAACACACAATGTATCAGTTACATAATTTATTGATATCTTTTCTTCATTTCATGACTTATTAATTTACAACATTAGCAGGACATTGCATACTTTTAATTTCATTACCATCCTATTACCACCTCACAACGTTGTCAATACAATCTTCTAAAGTTATAAGATAACCAAGAACATTCCAATTACATATTATAAAAAGGATAGTTCTGGTCCTTAATTCTGATTAGTTGAGCCTGTAACTTCATTTCATCAGTATTACTGTACACAGCAAAAAGGCCAGTGTTAAATTAACTCTCTCAGGAGTTTATTTGAGTACACACTCAAGAGTGTTGAAATTAACACTGAAGCAGTGTTAAAGTTAAAGGGATAACTAGGTGATTAATTAAGTGATGACTGACCATTATCACAATTTTAAGTCTCCATTATAGTGGTCAGTGTTTGCATTAGTTGGGCTCTTGACACTTGAAATGTTAACATTAGATTTTTTTTTCTTTTTTTTAACCTGCTGTAACTGAGTTATAACAGCCAGAGGAAAGGTGATCATGTAGTGTTGATTATGTTTTGACATAATCACTGAATAAAAGGTTTTTCTTTATTGATTATGTCCACCCTATGAATAATATAAGATCTGGCATTTTCAGTATAACCAGACAGATGTTTTTAAAACGTATTTTGAACAAAAATTGGAAATAATAATAATAAAGATGATTTAGACACACAGACATCAAGAATCAGCATGAAAATCACAACATCGGTGACCATCAAAAAAGCATGTTGTAGGCAATCAAATCTGCTGTTTTTATGTGACTTTATAATAGCTTTCTTTTGTGATGTTCCGAGTTGATCTGTTTTTCTGAATATGCTCTTTGTCACCGTTGTTGAGATTCATTTGCTGATTCTTGATGTGTGTGTGTGCCTAAAAGAAAATACTTTTTTGAATTTTTTTTTTTATTTTGGACTAGAAGAGCTTGTAAGAAATCCTTCCAAGATTTATAGAAAATACAGGATCTTTTGCAGTGGAATCACAAGGCTGTTGTAATCAATAAACAAAATATAACTCAGAGATTAGACTCTAAATGAGTTCAGTAATTTAGGTCAAATAATGATTATGTTAAAACATAATCATCACCACCTGATGGCATTTGCTCTGCTTTGTCTGGCTGTTAAAACTCAGTCACAACAGCTGAACAAAATCTAATATCAAATTATCATGGGTCAAGAGCCCAACTAAGCAAACACTGATCACTATAATAGTGACTTTAAAAATTGAGATTTTCTCCTTTGGTGATTCTGCTTGTTAACATCATGTTTCTTCAATAATGATCAATCATCACTCAATGACTTAATTATCTCATTAACTTTAACACTGCTTCAGTGTTAATTTTAACAGTCTTGAGTGTGGGCTCAAATAAACTCCCGGGGGAGTTAATTTAACACTGGGCTTTTTTCTGTGTATCACTGTGTCTGTGTGTTGCTGAAAAATAAAGAGTGAATAGCTTACTTTCCAGGTGGACTTTCAGTAATTTCACTTATGTATGTAATAATTTATTTTATTTAAATTGGGGTGGGTTATTTTTCTTTGTCTTGATTGAGAAAGTTGGTTGGAGTATGTATTTCTTTAGTTTGTGTTTGTTTGTATGTGTTATATATTAAAATAAAACATATCCGCTATGTGCAAATAGTTTGCATGCATTATTTTATGGCAAACTATGTACAACTTTAATTTTATATTTTGGACAAGTATCTTTTTTAACGAAAAGACCATATACGTACATTTTTTGGTTACCATTGTGGTGAAGAGTGGAGCTTGTGCTTAGTAGCTGTCATACACACACATAAATGTTCCACGATCATTTGATTGTGAATGATAGAGCTGATGTAAATCATGTGCTTGTTTTTCATTTAAAAACTAATTTAGCCAACATAACACTTGTTCACATGCAAAGTATAACTTTTGTAGCATGCAAATAGCAATCAAGTAAAAATATTCTTATCACTGACATTAGCACAGTTACAGCTCATCGAGAACATGTAATTTTAACTCATGTAGCCATAGCCTAACCACAAGGTCTACATTTTAGCATAATGGTAATAAGTTACCTTAACATTTCACAAATGTAATTTCATTTTAACGTAATAAAACTGAGGGCAAATGACATCTGAGTAAAAAACTAAAGAGTTGTGGTTGTGGTAGCTTGTAACTGTAAGTAAACTGAGCAAATTATTTTTTTTTTTGAGTGTAGAAAGTTATTAAATTAAATAGATTCAAGTAACTTTTATTTAACATGATAAGCATCTGTAAAGTTTTTCAAGTGGTCATGCGCAGTTCCACCAATAGTCGGAGTCGATCTGCAATGTAATACTATTCTGATGGGAGAAGCACATGAGAGTCAGCTCATGTTTGTCAGTTTTTAATCACTTATTTCTTATGTCATTTCTTATCACTTATAATTGCTTATTATACATCAGTCAATCATGCAATAATTAGACTAAATATGGAAGCAATGCACAGCAACAAATTGTAATGTAATCAGATTGTGTTGGATTGTGCTAATCAAAATCAATAGTCTTGAATTCAATTCAACCCAATTCAAGTTTATTTGTATAGTGCTTTTGATGATACAAATCGTTGCAAAGCAGCTTTAATTAAATTAAGTTTCTACAATATATTTAGTAGTAGCTTATTAGTGGTGGCTGTTAGATTATGTACATATGGCAGAAATGTACGGAAAAATCAATTAGAGACTTAATCAAACCGACGATGAACACTATTAACAGCAATTATTATATGTTGCAATCAAACTTATAGCAAAATTGCATCACTGATCTTTGGTGGCATGTTTTCAATCAATTAACATTTTTATGTTTTATTTTATTTATATTTTTTTATTGGGCCTCATTAATAAAAACTTAAAGCTGCACTAAGCGCATTTTGGCAAACGATGTAGATATTTGAAAGCACCAAAACAAACATGGCCATACCCCAACAGGACCTCACCCCTATTTTGATTACTCCGCCCCACACGTACATACACAACCCTGGCAGTGACAATGATCTGCTATGCCTGCTGGCCAAGGGAATGATGTCATCAATAAATGAAAGCGATGTGTGTTATTATGGTAATTCAGGTCGAATGTGTTTTGTAATAGTGTGTTTTAATGCTTGAATGGTTTAGCACTGCTGGAAAGCTAATCCAGTTTTTACGTGGGTCCTACCTCTTGCCTGACCGTAACCCTTCTTTTTAATGTTTTGTTCCTCCAATATCTTTTTCCCATAGGTGATCTGCTTATATCCATCCCTGTGGACTCACTGAGTGCTCTCTTCTCCCTATCATTACTAGACACACCCCTTACTACTGACTGGCTGCGAGTGTGTTTTGGGACTCGGCCTGACACTGTGGTCAAAAGCATTTTTCAAATATTGCATAATCCACCTTTAATGTCTTTACTTAATGTTTTTATCTCAGCTTACTTGATCATTTTAAGGCAGTCGGTTTCCTAATATTTTCGTAGTAATGTGAACACTAATAAGAAGTTAGTACAACTAATTACAGTTTGAGTCAACATAGGTTCATGACTTCTGTGCTTAAAAAAGGAAACAGCTAATTCACCTAGAAACATTAAAGGGATAGGTCTAATTCATCTAAAAATGATAATTATGTAGGCAAGTCACCCTTGCATCATTCAAATCGAATGTGACCCAGTTTTTTCAAGAACATTTACACTTTGTTTCACAATTGATGCTTTATTCCATAAACTGACAGGAGACTGACAGGGGCTGTCAAGACCCAAAATGCGCAAATATGCACCATAAAGACAGTCCACATGATTTCTGTGCTAAATTCCACATTTTCCATATGAGGGCGTTTTGTCATATGGACTGACTTTATGGTAGGCTATAGTTCTAATAAATAAACTGAAAATAAACTGTCCTTGTATGAAAAAGGTCTGTATAAAGATTATTATAAAATTCTATTTGATGTACACCAGGGAAGACTAGACAAATTCTAACAAAGTATGCCAGTCATGTTTTAAAGTTAATGATGAGCACAAAAAAATATGAATTTTTAATACCATTTATATTTAAATTATATATTTATGTATTGTGTGCCATGGACTGCTCAGTGCCACAATGAAAAAAAATGAAAAATAACAAATGGCCCACTTTGTTAGCCTCAGTCTGACCCTGATGCAAGTGTTAGGACTTAATCTTTCTGTATATGGTCACAGGAAAAAAGCCAAATATTAGATATTTGTACACTGAATATTGTGCATGCTCAGATGTTAAGCGAAGCCAATGAGTACCTTTATATTAACAACCCTGCTTTTCATCAGTGTTAAATGTAAAACTAACATTCGGCAAACAAAGTAATAAAACCTATATTATTTGTGAATTTAAATATGAACCTATAAAAAACAATATATAGTACTGTTATAGCCATTTAAGAAAGTGTATTTTTATTTTATATTATGTTCAAATATTATTTGTTTGTGTATTGTTTAGTTCAATTTGCTGATTAAGAAAATTGTAAATATCATAAGGGGTGGTAAAACGGACAGCAGTACACCGGAAGAAAGGAAGTGGGTCAGACATAATTTTTTGACTTGATGTTTCGGCCTTTGTTTTGGCCACGGAAGCGTTGTGGTGGGCCTTGTCTTGAATGCACTTCATACGTTTTGTTTGTAGAATTCCCTTTTTTGGAACGAGTTTTGTTTGGTATAATTTGTATCTTAATTTTAATATGTTTTTTGTTGGACAATTATTTACCTAAATAAAAAAAAAAAAAGAAAACAAAAAGATTTAATAATGAAAAAACGTTGCATGGAGTGAAGTGCGTTCAAGACCAGGCCCGCTACCATGCTTCCGCAGCCAAATCAAAGGCCAAAACAAGTACGTTTCATCTGTTGATATGTTTCATAAAATCTATCTCATACAGAGATCTGAGATCACAATGCACACACATTCAGAAGCACTTCTTTTATCAATAAAACAGCTTTGTTACTAAATTGCTATATTATATGTAACTGATATAAATTACCACCATTTTTACCCTTATGGTCAAATATTGCACTGCATCATCACAACATCATCAACAGCTTTAGCTAAGTTGTTACTGCCAAGGGACCACAGTATCACCATTGATTATCCCTTACATAATTTATAGAGAAAACAGATAAATTTCAACTCACACAAAATTCATGGTTATCGCTGGATTGAATGCGTCAAACAAAGACCTTCAGTGTCACTTCCAACTTTATGGCGAGGTGGAATAAAACTCAGACAGCAATGCTATCAGAAAAGTAGGACATTTATTCTTGCAAGAAGGCCGTCTGACATACAGAGATTCTGCAGTGAGAAGACAAAAACCTATACCTCTGTGGGGATTATATATAGATATTCCCCTCCCCCTCAACTGGCACCTCTACGGATGTTACATATGATTTCTCAGAACTAAGATGCAGCAACGACAGGATGTTACAAAATCATGCAAAACAGTTCTAGCCAGTTGAGGATCCGCTGAAAGGGAAGACAGTCCATGAGCTAAAAACATCATGTATACACACTCCTATATTGAATGTAATAGTAGGAAAACAAAAACACACACAAAAAAAAAATCCTCATAAATGGAAATTTCCTTCACACTCTAGAGTTTGCTTACAGAAAAACAATTAATTAATTTATTTGTAAAACAATGTATTTTGAATTTATGTGTAACCGGGTGATAAATAGGATACATTTTGTTTCTCTCTTCGCATGTTTAAACCCATTATTTCATTCTTATTTGCTGTGTTCTGTAAATTACAAAGTCAAAAGAAACAGTGAATACCTGTATTTGTCTGGAGTTGTCAGTAGGTGGTGCTGTGTGTGTGTTACGTTTGGGGAAATGCCCATGTGCTCTCGTTCTCGGACGTTTTGTGTGATGTGCAACAAGCAGTACGAGGGAGAGACACGTGGCCTTTGAATTGTGGAAAATTTAATTTGGTACAATTGTACTCTGTAAATATTTTTTGTGTTGTTGTTATTTTTAGATAATGTTTTGGTAAATTTTTTTTCTTTTTAATATTATTTTTTAAATGAAACGGTTATAAAAAAATATACTGAAACCGACTGTTTCAGATAAACAGGTGAAAATCATAATATCTTTAAAGACATTGTTAATTACAAACCATCGTATCTCATGCAGACAGGAGTAGCATGTTTTTGACAGTTGTTTTCTGACGGGTGCATCTATGAATTACGGTTGGTCAGCCCCTAGCATCTCTCAGTGTCTTTTGTTTTAATACCATGGAGAAAGACACACCCCACAGGCTCCTTTTTTGAAGTGCCTCATTACAACATGGCTAAAGTTGAAAACATGCCGTTCTTTATATTCTATCCTTTATATAATATACATAATCTAAAGCAATTTAACTAAGGTTTAAAAAAACATTCTGTTCTTTTAAAAAAGCTTATAAATGAAATGGTTATAAAAAATATACTGAAACCGACTGTTTCAGATAAACAAAATCATAATATCTTTAAAGACATTGTTAATTAAAACCATCATATCTCATGCAGGAGTAGCATGTTTTTGACAGTTTTCTGACGGGTGCATCTATGAATTACGGTTGGTCAGCCCCTAGCGTCTCTCTTGCCCACGAATTTACGATGACACGCAGAGACCCTTGCTCAGCTTCCCACCTATTGAACAAGTTCATTCATAGAACAAGGATGACACCTAGCGGTCACTCAACACTGATTTCTTTCACACGGGCACCTTTATAAATTTGACGTGTTCAAACGATCACTTGAACCAGAAAACTTTCTCGGACGGCTCTCCAAGACAATTGCTCTCCAAGACAATGGATAAAAGTGAGTATTTTATAATTTCATGTTATCTGATGGTAGTGATATTTTAAAATACTATTAATTGATCAAAGCGGGTTGTGTTATGCTATTTTTTTACAGTATATGATGCCTTTAAAACCATATTACATTTCATTCCTGTAATTTTCTTCAAGTTTTTGCTGTCTTATTTTATCTTATGGTAGTGATATTTAAATACTATTAATTGATCAAAGTATGTTATGCTATTTTTACAGTCTACGATGTTATAGCATCTTTAAACGTAATATTACATTTCATTCCTGTAATTTTCTTCATGTTATGCTGTTTTATTTCAACCGCTGATAGAGATATTTTAACACTATATTCATGCAAAGGCATGTTTTGACAGTTATTTGACTATATCGACGCATCTCTAATGTCCCAATCACCGCCTCAGACTGTTTGTATATAAAAAAAAAACAATTTTTATTTTGAAAAGACGGTGACATCCTGTTGTTAAACAAAAAATACTTTTTATTTTTAAAATATGACAACATCCTGTTGAAAATACCTTTATTTTGAAAAGACGAGGATATCCTGTCGACATGTGCTAGGCGGTAGATTTCCGTGCTTCAATTCAGTTCGACTATGGTATAGGATTTCAGAAAAACAATTCTGTGTCCGTTAAATCGACGTTTTACCACCGCGTAATCCGTTCGTCATCTATGAACACGACATCGCGGGGTGTAAGCGCTCCCGGTTAGGAATGCACGGTTCTATCTCAGCACCATTTTCCCGGTTGCTAAATGCTCTCAGTGAAACGGATATGATGGTGAAATGGCTCCCTCCGGTGAGTCTGGGGTGAACTTGATTTTGAAATATGACCATCCTGTATAGTGAAAATTGTGCCATCTGCGGCAGTTTAATGTTATGACACTGGGTCTCGTAAGCGCTGTTATAGTGAAAATTGTGCCATCTCTGGCAGTTGAATGTTATGACACGCCGTTATAGTGAAAATTGTGCCATCTCCGGCAGTTTAATGTTATGACACGCTGTTATAGTGAAAATTGTGCCATCTGCTTGCGGTTTAATGTTATGACACACTGTTATAGTGAAAATTGAGCCATTCTGCTGGCGGTTTAATGTTATGACATTGTGATTTCTTTGTCACAGTCTGTCTGTGTGTGTGTGTGTGTGTGTGTGTGTGTATGTGTGCTCCATTAAACTAGCAAATAAAAACCCTCTCCATATGTTTTAAATCATAACAGGTTTTTTATTTTTTATCTCAGGTTTAAATATTGAGCAACAAGCCTTTGACGGTATTAATACATGTAAGTACGTATTTACTATTCTTTTTATTAATTATTATTTTTGTATTTTAATTTTGTCTTTTTATAAATTTATGTATGTTTTTTTTTTTTTTTTTTTTTTTTCACAGCGGCCGCGATTGATCCAGACAGCGCAGCCGATGGTAAAACAAGATCCATCTCCAACATTTTTTATGAGAAATCAAAATTTTAGAGAGACTTATCTCTATTTTAAATGGTAATATATGCCATGATAGTAACATATTACCGAAACAAATAATTTATCATACATTTAAACATGTATTCAACACTTATTTATTAAGCTCATTGATCTTATAAAACACAGTTAATTAATATATTGTAATTACATATATAACACACTGTATAAAATAAACATTTAATATAGTTTTAGGTAACAATAAATACGGCTTACATTTTTCTGTGCATAATGATGTCCATTCCGTGAATGAAATGTTTCCAATAAAACGCATTTAGTTTAAGTTGAAATATTAACAAAACGTCCCAGATCGTCCCAGGGTTAAACACCATTGTGAAATGAATGTTTCAGACCCACCTCAGAGGAGGGGGTAGTTACAGACCAGAAGATCTGAGGTGTTATTCTGTTAACCTTTTTTCAAACCGAATGTTATGGCTGTGTTAATAATGAATTCAAAGTCTAATCTTAAGACTTTAAATAAACATTTGGTAGAATCCTGTGTTTTATTTTTATTTAGGAAGACGAAGGGTTAAAGCGATATTTTATTAAAACAAGCAAATTAACAGAAATCTCTAACGTGACAGCAAAAACTAGGAAACAAACCGCAAGGCCTAACAATTACAATTAGATGGGAAAATACTACAAGAGGGGCGAAACTGCTGTAAACAAATTCAAACAGAAAGAACTAACAAAATCATGGAGACATATAAAGTCGTTCTTGTTTCAAAGTGTAACCCTATGAAAAATTTTGCGTTTATAACTCACAACGCTGTGACGGTCGCAGTAGCGCCTTTAAACACTAGGATAAAGTCAAGATATCTATCAATTTTAGGCTTACTTACCAGGATAAGACTAGTGTGTGAAAGAGTTAGAGCAATCATTTGTGTTTGTGTTGTTAGACCGAATTGTTCTTATTACCTCTATAAATATTTGTATGTTTATATTCATTTATGGAACGCTGTTACAGAATTTGTCTTAATGACATCCGATGGAATATTTTATTAAAAGATAGATGTGATATTTTTTTGTAAGATACTACTGTGAAAATTTTTCTTTATTATGATTTTTTAATGTTACTTTTAAGTTTCACGCCTGACACATTTGTAACTGACTAAAAACTCATATTTAAGCTAAAGATACATTTACAATTGTGAAAAATTAAGAGATGTTAAAAGCTGCTGACCTCATGATTTCTAAAAACAAAGACATGACAACACTCAGTTACAGTCATACCTGTTTTCCTGGAACAAAACTAAAAGGCGGATGCCTATAGCACTACGACTGAACAAAACGGACTGAATCATTGCTTTCGCTTAAAACAACTGCTTTATTAAAGTCGTGTTTAGAGACCCGTACAAAGAAAATAGTGTTTCCTCACCATCTTCAAACTTTAAGTGTTTTAAATGTACAGAGACATAGTAAGATTGAGGCCTTGTGTCTCGCTGCATTTTCGTAGACAGACCAAAAAAATGAACACATAGCGTTATTTCAATTAATAATGTGTTAACAAACAATGGTTCTTTGTGTGATTTCATAATAAAAGCATCTAAATTGCAAACAAACTATTATCTTTTATATTAAAACTTTATAAAAAGTTGTTTAGTAACACACAGTCGTGTAAGACACAAACCAAAACATCTCATTAACGTGTTATCATTCCTTTTACACATATTTTGTGTACTATCAATTTTAAGAGTGTACGGTTTATCGTGCATACAGATTATATTTTATCTGTTTATCTGTTATCTGTGATTATAAGTTATTAAGCTAAATCAATGAGTTTATCAGGATGCTTTATTCTTTCTATAGACTTATACTTTAGACATGTAGAACATATCCGCATTTTTTATGTGTAGGTTAGTCAAAATTGCCCAGTCGTGACTCGTATCCGACATGAAGGAATCAATGCATAAAAATGGGGTATATAAACATCAACTAAAAGGAAGAAAAGACAATAATCAGCAATATGCGATCACACAGATAAGTTTATTTGAATGTTTCACTGATATATCATGACACTGAGTTTTTAAAATGGGGTTTTTTACTGACATCACTGCATGATGAATAAAGGAACTGACGAATCTGTTCTTTGAAGCGGTTCACTGAACCAAATTCCACCGAAAGAATCGGTTCGCGAAAATTAATCGGACTTTGCATCACTAACATCACTAAACTGTATCATCGCAACATGGAATGACCGTGTACTTCACAAATAGTAGGGAGATATGAGTCTTTTTATATAGGGTATCTGAGCACGCATATATTTAGAAGTCCAACGTTTTATAGCCTCTACCATGTATGAGTATTGTGGTGTATTGCCCCCGGTGGCCATGTCTGAAGTCTGATGTTTATGCTGGGATTTGTAGTGCCCTGACCTAGAAGTCAGTAGCGTTTGAATGAGGTATTAGTTAAACGTGTTAAATTTAACATCTTTTAAACAATCAAAAAAAAAAAAAAAAAAAAAAAAAAAATTCCATATTTGTTAACACATATTTAGACTAAAGAGTTATATTCAAGAATAATATGATATACCTATGATAAAACAGACTTGACAGGTATATGTTGTAATGGATCAGCCATTGTTGTGTAATTTCGTGAAATAGCATTAGGATTTGGTTGTGTGTTCTTGAAATCAAACAATTGTCTTTGTCTTAAGAAAAAAGTTGAACAATCCCCTCTGGTATCTGAATATTCAGTCTGTCTTCATCATGAAATAATGGAACCATCATTACCCCATTCTGGAGAATATGTGTTGTGTTAGACAGGCTGCTTCATGACCTAAAGGGGTATGTTTGTTGCGTTCTCTACCTCTGCATGTCTTCATCTCATTGAGCGTGACCAGTATTTAGGCAAGGCAAGGTAAGTTTATTTATATAGCACATTTCATAGACAATGATAATTCAGAGCGCTTTACTTAAAAGGAAGTAAAATAATCATAAGAAATAATAATAAGCACAACAGTAAAACAAGGAATTAAAAACTTTTAAAATGATTTAAAATTAATTAAAACGGTTAAGAATAGAAAATACAGTGCAACCAGTTCGGACATAGCACAGTGCTCATTCAGTAAAATGCACGCTAAACAGATGAGTTTTGAATTTGGCTAATGTTTAGCACATCTGATCTCTGCTGGAAGATGATTCCAAAAGCGGGTGGCATAATAGCTAAAAGTGGACTCCCCTTGTTTTGAGTGAAACCTTGGTATTTGTAACTACTGACTTGATCCTAATGATCTGAGTGGTCTGTTAGGTTTATATTCAGCAAGCATATATTTGCATTGTATATAGGTCATAGACCATTGAGTGATTTATAAACGAGTAAAAGTACTTTAAAATGTGACTGCTGATAAGGTCTGACTCCAGAATCACACCAAGATTCTTGACTTGATTTTTTTAGTTGTAAGTCAAGGTATGCATTGTCCTTGAGAAATTTGTCTTTGTTTCCAAATGAAATGATTTCAGTACATGTTTGAAATGTTATGCTTGTAAGGTGATGGTGGATAACGTAGAAGTCAACTGTTAGTTTGAATAATTAGCATAATTTAATAATAATATACATTTTTTTTTAAAATGTAATGTTTTTATTAAAGAATATAATATGGTTTTTTGAAATATTTTAAACGATACATGGTATGGACAGTAAAGATACTTTTAACAAAATATATCAAATATAATAACAACCGTTAGATGTATAGGTGATATTTTGACTGATAATTCGTACATGACTTGAATTACTGTAGCTCTTTGTTTTCAAAATAGTGTTATTTTTTGACATGCGCAGAGACAGAGAGAATGCATAATGACTCTTCCGTTCTGTTTGTGAAAATATCAGCGGTATGTGTAAAGTTTACGACCATAGCAAAAGCCAGATAATGGCAATTTCATGGCTAGATTTGCTCCATATGTGAAAACCCTATATTGTGTTCACACACACTTTTTTTAAATGAAGCATAACATAGCCTAATGGTAGTAAAGGTCAAAGTTCTCGAATTACATACAGGCATCAGCTAAATCAATCTCCATATGTGAAACATTCAATGCATGGGTCCACAGAGGCATAAAGCTATCTGCCCGAACCATTTTTAATGACTGAATAGAATCGAGGGTCTTTTTCTGAAAATATTTTTCCAAAAGATACATTAACTTCATCTAAATATTTGAGACGTTGTTTGAGGTGAAATGGGTGAGTCGCGTCTGCGCTGTTACAAACAAACAGGATCCTTCACATCCATTTAAAACAAGATAAATATTTTTCGTTTTATATTTAAACAGAAAGAAAGACTTTGATTAAATGTTTCATCACATGTGAGAGGTAATCAAAACATTGAAGATGATACTTTAAATAAGAAACTTTTAAAGATGCTGAAGCGATTGATGTGGAATAAATTATACTTTAGTTGAAATGTAAGCAAAAAACCACAGGAAATGTAAGCAAAAAAAGCCAGCCCAATAGCTCCCGAAGACGAGACTCTGCGCTGTTCCCTCCGTCAGCTATAACCGGCTCCTCCACTTGAAATCCGCGTCTCTTCAACTCCTTATAAGCTTCCCGAGTGCTGGAGTATGTGCGCACGCCTGTCTCCCAATGAATCCTCATGTTAGTGAACGGCATTTGGAAACGTATGCCTTTATCCTTGAGTATTTTTTTTGATGGCATTATATTCTCTGCACCTCTTAACAATCTTGGGTGCGTAATCATGGTCGAAGTGTATAAATGCGGTACCCACCTGTATCCTGCCTTTTTTCCACACTTCCCTCAAGATCATTTCTTTCGTAGAAAACTCGAGAAAGTTTACAATTACAGCCCTCGGCGATGCACCAGGCGGGGGTTTACTTGCAAGAGCCCGATGTGCGCGTTGTATTTTAAAGTTAAAATCCTCCGGTAGTTGTAGCTGGCTCCGCAAAAGCTTCTCAATAAACTGCGTTACAGAATCCCCCTCTTGTCCTTCTGGCACCCCAAAGACACGCATGTTATTTCTTCTGGATCGTGATTCTAAATCAAGGACTTTGATCTGGAGTTTCCTCTGCTGTTCAAGACAGGTGCACAGCGCCTCAGTCGCCTCCTCTGCCCAGCCCTCCACCTGGCTCACGCGGGCCTCCGCCTCGTCCATCCGCTGTGATAGGCCTTGTACGTCGGTTGCAATATTGTCCAGTTTACCATTGATTTCTTGTCCCAGTTGGCCAATATCCTGTTTGAGCTTGGCATTGTCTCCTTTTAGATCTGATTTTAAGTCCTCTATTGCCTTAAGTACCCCGGCAGTGTCTGCGCTTATGTTTACCCCGGGGCTCCCCGTTCCCGCGCCAGCCGTGATGTTGCTAGCTTGGTCCGGTTGGGTGTTAGCTTTTGCGGCTGAGGCACTTTTATCCTGGGCTTTGGGCATTTTTATCGATCTTTTGTGGCCTAGTGTGCTTCTTCTCCCTCTCATATATTATTTTGTTAAAAAAAACAAATAGAATAGTGAGTTCAAACAGGATTTTCAAGGTTAAAGTGGGAGAGAGGTTTCAATGCGACCAACTACTCCATGAGCACACCCGGAAGTCCAAAGGATAGTATGTTTTATATATGAATGTGAAATAACTAAAATGTTTTTTTCAACTTTAGCATGATAATTAATTATATTATATAAATTATATAAAGTTTTATATATAAATGTAGAACACACCGATCCCATTTATATACTGCTCATGAATGTAATGGGAGTGGGACACACACACACACACACACACACACACATAACCATATAACTGGGACAAAGTTCAAACAACCTAACTTGGACAAAGTTCAAACAACCGGCAAATAGATTCTGTCAAAACCACATGATCGATGCGTGGGGAGGGTTCGTATACCGTAAAACTACCCGTCAAAAAACATGATTTAGAACTAACTAGGTCAATAGGGGTAAAAGCTTCTGTCAAAACCAACATGATCGATGTGTGGGGAGGGGTTCATAGGTTAACCCATGAACTCATTTCGGAAAGTTCAACCCATCCATCATAAGGTCACCGGAAGTTCAACCTGTCAAAAGGTCAAAGGTCAAAGTCGTAAATCATCTTGACACAAGCTGTATCATACTTACTACTAATCACCCTTTACTTCAATATATGAGCACAGAAAACCGCTGTTAACAGGTTAATACAACGTTTCCCATTCTATGACTAGTAAAATAAGGGCAACTTACTCTGCCGAACACGGCTTTCCTTGGAGTACCTGCGAGTGCTGCGTCTTCTTGTTTGACAGGAGTCAGCATTAAGGCACAATACTGCCACCTGTGCGCTCAACCATAAGAGAACTGTTTATTTTAAATATTGTGGTAATCGCTAATACCGGTATATCGTCACACACTAAGTTAACACGATATCGATAATTGTTGCTATGAATATCATGGTTATCCTCAATACCGGTATATCGCGACACCCCTAGGATCAATATAGAAGCATCCATTTACACATATCAGCAAGGAGCAAAGCCCTATTTAAAGCCGTGTTCTATGTGCCCGTTTTATACTTTGAGCACCTGCCCCTCCAAAGGTCTCTGCAAGGCCCTGCAAATCCATCAGAGAGATAGCAGGAACATTCGGAGTGGCCAAATGAGCTCAGCAACGTAAAAAGGCCTGGACATCCATGGAGGACAACAGTGGTGGATGATCAAAGGATCCTCTCCATTGTAAAGAAAGTTACTAAAATTGAAATGGGGTCTGACTTTTCTGTGTGAGAGTTAAAACGTGTTATTAAAAGAATGACAAAAAAGAAATACGGTTAATTAGATTTATTTACAGGTTCACAATAAAAGTCTTTAAAACTACACAAAACCAGGTAGACTCAGTCTGTTAAAAGAACACAGTTATTTTGTCCATACCCTAAAAACAGTCCAAGAATCCCTGTGTGTTGCTGAGTCCCAATCTGAGTGTCCAGCATTTTATATACAATCCAATCTGAGTGTAATCCAAGTGGCTGCAAGTGTCCGAAAAGGTAAGTCCAATAAAAGTAACTCCACAGTCCGGGTGTGAGTGGAAGCTGTTAATGGCCTCCTTGTTTGTTTGCCATAATGCTCTTTTCATAGGGCTCCTGCTTCCTGTCAGGTGACTGATCACCTGACATGCCAACCATACAGATCTTAAAGACATACACACACTAAAACGGATAAGAGGCATAAAATGGACCTAAGAGCATGTAAACCAATTAAAACTCTATAATACATAAAATCACTGTAATAAATAGAGTGATTGACTTTTACCTGCAGTCTTGGACCAGTGTGAAACACCAAGATAGACTCTATCTGCTCTGGATCACCTCTAGACCTCTTGACAGCCAGGACACATCCAATCGAGTTACCAGCAGCTTAAACAAGCCATCATAAAGGAATTCTCAGACTCAGAGTCTGTACATGGACTGATCACTGCCCTAGCCATCGAACAGGGCCGTCATGAAACTCCCCGTGATTACTACCACAGACTTCGACGATAGGCCCCACAATCCCTATTCAACAACTGCGTGACCTGACACAGAAGGCCTTTAACAAGCACAAGGCCTCCACTAAAGGTGTTTGTAAGACCCTGCTGATTCTGAACTGCATTACCAAGAATCCAAAGCGGGCACCAGAAGGCACCCAGCATTGCCACAGTGCAAAACCCTTCTACAGAAAGCCCCTAGCCAGCAGAGGACAGAGCCGTCACCATGGCAACAGACCCAAGTCCCAGACCACCCACGGGCAGAAACCATGGAAAAGGCCATCCTCATCTTGCGAACACCACAGTATGTCCAACAACAGTCCCCCACAACATCCTCCTCCACACCCTTCACACAGGTGCCAAAATGTTGCTGCACAAGGACAGCTGGACACACCTTCTTCTGAGTTACAGGAGCTGCTGACACTAGCAAAAGATTTCCTTGAACAAAACTCAACTGAGGAGTACTCGGAAAGACAAACTTCTGACTCCTTGCCTGACGCAACTCAGCATCAGACCCCCCCAAGGAAGGAGCATCCCTTAAAACTGGTCAACACCCCAGAAGCAGCCAGACAACGCTGGATGGAGCAATGGGCCCACATGCCCAACAGCAAACTAACACAACTCAGGCAAGCTCAAGTTGGTGCCGCCACAAAAGCAAAGCGACACTGCAAACATCAGATTTCTAGTGACGTTCGAGCAAAACAGAGGGCTAACAACTAACTGCTTCCCTCCTGCCATCATCACTAGGTCAGTCTGAAACTCTCTTCACACTACAAAATCTCCATAACAATTCCCTGCGACACCTGGAACCACCTGCACTCTCACCACTGAGAGTCAAACCCAGTTCTTCCAAAATGCAGGTACCACGGATAGCCTACTGGCTAACAACACCCAAAACCACCATCTGACACAGACCAACTCAATTCAGGATGACAGGTGACACAGCCTCGACACCTGCTGCATAAGCTAGACGACCTGCACTTTGCTACAGCCTACATCACTACAGCACACCACCTGACAGCGTCCACCACGGCACCACAACCACTCCTGGAGGCATCAACAGCTAGAGAGCCACCACTGTATCCCAGCTGTGAGTGGCAGGTGCGTGTCTGATTGTTCTGCACCTTTGACATCGCTCGCTGTTGTCTATTCCCTCAAAATGCAACTAACACCTCAAAAAGGCAGAACAGGACTCTGGTTCCATAGCAACCAAAGACACACTATCTGATAACACTAGTTTTATGGCTCAAAGGAATGCGGGCAAAGCAACTCTTACTCAAGTCTCTCTTAAACAGACACATAATGCCTATAAAAAGGGACTCTTCTCTTATTAATCCATAGGAAAACCTTTCTTTGAATGAACACACATATACCTCAGGGCATTGTGTATGTTGTTACTGTTCTTGTATATTGTCTTTTGTGTATGGTATATGTTTTATGCATGCTTATGATAGAACCAATCGTTGATATCTTACATATATGTAACCATGTTAAGTGTCTATGAATTCGTCTTATGATGAGCTAAACGAGAGTGTATATTATATGTTTATACCTATGCAACATATTAGTGTTCTAAGAACCTTTAGTAATTTTTGATTATATAAATGAGAGTGTATTTTATTTTTTTATCTGCCATACTCTCAGACAAAGGGTTGCAACTCCCCAGTATGAGTAATTGTATTTAGGTTTGTTTGTTAGACTAGTTTGTGTTAGTGTTTAGTTAATAAAACTCTTGTGCACAAATTACAGGAGTTTCTGATTCTGCCTTGCAAATTAATGTCCCTTAAAATTTTGATCCTCGCTACATGCTCTGATGCATTAACACTATATGAAAGTATTTTCTTTGGCCACGAAAATATTCTTTCTAAGAGTTTATATGAAATTACGGTAAATGTTTGCTGGACGAACAGATTAGTTGATGGAAATTTAATTCTGCTACAGTTACTTCTAGCAGCTCATATAAATAATTGTAATTAATCATAATTAATTGTAATTATTTATATACATTTCCCTTTTGAGCTTAATTTACTACATTCTCAAACATGTGGCGCCTGACATCTATGGCAAGCTCAGTGCTTGACGTGATGCACTCTATCGAGAGATAGAACCAGGATGGCGGTCATTGAAGCTTAAGAATCCAAACTACGTTTGGAAGGCTGTTGTCAGGGAAACATCACAGTGGCTAAATTACATGCAGAATTTTTGGTTCAATCAGACTGAATTCAGTGATTCAGCGATTGATTAATCAGATTGTAGTGTTTACATGAATGCTAAATAAAGTGATCAGTTGATGCACACGTTTATATGGCACAAGCTTCAAATCTGTTTTTTTTTTTATTGTTTTTTGTTTTTTTTTGACATGCGCACACTGCACAAATATAGAGTTTCTCACTGTGCTTGCAGTGTTTGCACATAATAACCACTCTCCTACACGGTTTCTTTATTTGTTTTTAACAGCAGAATTAATATTTATCCATTTATGGATAAATATAGGCCTACATATAAACCACTGTGCCGTGCTGCTCATATTTATCATGCAAAAAAAACAACAACAAAAAAACAAGCCCCTCCCCGCGCCCAGTCCGGGTTGCCTGTGGATGAGTATCAAAACCAAGGTTGTCCTGCTCCACTTCATAGTTGCCGAGTGAAAGGAGAGTTTTATAATTACAGGACACGCATTTATACAACACCTGGATAGTTCAAGTTCAGCACATAAATTAGGCCAAATAACATGGCACATGCATGTGCGACTGATGGCAACCTGTTCAGGACTTTCACACCTTCAATGACTATACCAATGTCATGTGGTGGTTGGAATCACCCTCTTCCCTGATGATGAACACAGCCATTGTGAAACTTGCAAG
This sequence comes from Cyprinus carpio, assembly GCF_018340385.1. Classification (NCBI taxonomy): domain Eukaryota; kingdom Metazoa; phylum Chordata; class Actinopteri; order Cypriniformes; family Cyprinidae; genus Cyprinus; species Cyprinus carpio. Next base: position 1,564,482 of record NC_056582.1, on the reverse strand, counting down.
CTCTGTTTCAGCTTCATCCCTCTGGACAACCTGATAAAAGACGAGCTACAAGTTATTCTGATGAAACCAGTTTCCAATGTACCAACATAAAGGACACAGACAGTTCCCAAAATCAAATAAAAAAATGTTGATGATGAGATCAAGCAAGTTTTCGAGTAGGATGATTATAAATTGTAAGTAAAACGCCCTGCTGACGACTTGGTTTTGGTCTCTAGCAAATTCAAAATGTAATGAACTGATGCAAAAAAAAGAAGCAGCATTTCCTCATCAATATATGCTGCCTGTATGAATGTAGTGTGTGAGTGGTTGGTGATGGTCGAAGGGACTGGTCAGTCTGCCCCTGAGCAATTGTGGCTACAATAGTAGCTTACCATCACCGAGTATGAACTGAAAGAATAATGACTTTGAGAAGCTTGTGACACTGGTTTGTAAAGCGAAATACAAGTGTAAGGCACAATTATTATCATATTCATACAAATAATGTTCACTGCCTGGTGTGCATGTGTGGATCACCTACCAAATTCTGCAGTGGTTAATGATTCCAGAAAGAGGGCACCTGTAAATACAAAGGAAATGGCATGAAATTTATAGGGGACAGTGATTATTATTTCCATTAACGTTGTCACTTTAAACTATAACTTATGTAGTGTTTCTCTTTAATCAGTCATTGCTCTCACCATTGCTACAAATACAATATGTGATAAACAAATACATACAAGTACTAAATAGTAAGTTAACATTAGGAAGGTTTTTAAGAGAAAATATAGCCATTGTGGCAAAACGGACACTGAATTTATAAATGTGTATGGCAACACTGTCATCCTCTTCTATCTCTAATCTGAGCAGGTTCACAGGGTGAACGAGTTTACAATGGGCCCAAAAAAATCCAACACGACCTTACCCGAGCTCGTTCAACGTTCTGTCCGATCCCGACCATAAACTGCATGCAACTGGAGAATGTTCTGACTGCAGAGCCACAGTTTCACCCCGCGCATGCGCAGTCTCACTACAGCAGTTTTACCCGCGCGTTTTGGTTTATATTATTCTAACATTTATATATACTAAAAAACACCTATATTTTTGTGCATTGTTGAATATTCAGGCGAATATTGTTTCGTGGCACGAATTAATAAAACCTCAGCAGGTTATAATAATTTGTTCCCTCGATTTACTATATTGTGGCCACGTTTTAATTTGTTAAATCAAAATGAGGGAGGGAAATAGTTCAACGTGTCCACGATTTATTAAAACGAGGGAACAAATAAGTCGTCGTAACAACTAATTATTTAGATCAGTGGACAGGGCGCATAAAAAACAAGCAGAGAGAGAGAGCGCCCCGGCCGCGCGCGCGCACTCTCACCGCCTTCAAACAGCACAAGCGCTTGCTCTCTCCTCGCGCAATCAATCAATCAATATCAATTAACAATAGTAAAAGGTCGGAAGACCGATTGTGTTTTATAGATTAGTAGTTTGTTCATATAAAGTGTTTGATTAGCAAGTACATGTTAAACGTAAATGTATATAATATACAGTATATACCCCCCCCCCCCCCAAACGTAAATGTATATAATAATTATGTCAATCGTTTGAGCTATGTTTGTGCGGTTTTCGTTTTTGAGATATTATTTTTTGCACGCATGAGTGTTGCCGTGCGCCACACAGACACGTGCGCACGCCTCAAGGCTCTAAAGTTTGTAAGAATTTAAAAACCGAACCAGCACAGACGGAAATCTTTAAAGCACAAAACAGCACAGATGTAGATCAAGCGGTTGACACCATTTAGGGCCGTTACATAGTCAACGCGAGCAACGCGAGCAAAAAATGCGAGCGACGCGAACGACGCGCTCCCTTTCATAGTCTAAACAGTGGACGCAAGCGTCACGGGCGATGCGTGTATGGAATACACCGCTCACGCAACAGGGGGTAGTAGAGTCGGGTGATATTCAGATCACAATGGCAACTGAAGAGGAGTGCATTCTATTGCTGATTTTACATCGGCGGCAACAAAGGCAGCGCAGAGATAGGCGGTGATGTTATACATATAAGCTGGCATAATTTTTCCTCTTCGCCCGCCATTGTATTCAAACCTTCTTCTTCTGTAAACACAATATACTTGAATTAATGTACAATCCATGCAATGTCGCCCCCACCGACAACGCATAGTATTGCGTGCATCGGCGCGTCGCGTATCAAAAACTAGGACGACACATTTGGTTACGCACCGACGCATAATGGCGGCCGAAGCGTAACGATGCGTAGCCTTGGGGACGCGTATGCGTACAGATGAGTTGACTATGAAACGGCCCTTAAACATGCTGCATGTCCGACCCGTGGCGTTCACCGATAGGGTTCAAAAGCGCGTGCTCCTTCACCCGTCTCAACAAGCTCACGAGCACGGAGTCAATACAGTTAATGTGAAAAGCACGCGTAAAGTCTGTCCCTGGAGCACCCTACTCTCATCCCGCCGAAACTTTGGCTCGGCTGCAGCTCTATGTCTGAGGGGCTAGGAGTGACCCCGCTACCGATTAAACATGTCCAGACACTGGCGGGGCTCTTCAGTTGAATTAAGCGTGATCTAGACACGATTATTATAAGTTTAGTAATTTTTTAACTACGCGACCACATAATGCGATTAGCAAAAATTCGAGATGACAATTTTAACCAGTTCATATTTCTTAAACTCCATCACAGAACACCCTGACGTCTGTAAAGTAGTTCCCGGTTATTTTACTTAATGTTAATTTCCTCAAAAACAGATATGTTGTCACCAAGCAAAACACATTCGAGCTCTTACCTTGTTTAATTGAGTTTTCTCGCAGACTCGCACATGGAGATGGTCCTTTGCTTGCGAAGCGAGGTAATGGCGGACAGCAGAAATTTTCAACGACTGAGATGTACCGAGACGTAATGACGTCACATGATCACATGACACCCCAAAACTTTGGTTTAACCTTAAACTACCATTCAAGTAAAAGTAATGTTTTAAAGTTTGTCTAGAGGGCGTAACACTTACTTTGAGGCAAAGTGAAAACAGAAGGTATAAACTGAAAATCACAATTTTCCATTGGACCAATGTAAATATATATTTTGAATGGATTGCACTGATGTTTCACTTTTTTCAGTGTATAAAGCCTTTGATTCATTAGAGCATCACTTGTTGTTTAAATCTTTAAGTGTTTTTGGTTTTGAAAATAAATTTATTAACATGGTGAGAATACTTTATAATGATATACATTTTTCTGTTTTGGTTAACTTGCAAACTATGAAACATTTTAATTGTGACAGAGGAGTGCATCAAGGATGCCTTGTTTCCCCATTTTCCAGTTTATTTTTTTACTTTTTTTTTTTTTATTTTGTGAAAGTTTTTTTTTTTTTTTTTTTTTTTTTTGATACCCAGCAATCATCAATACATCATATACCTGTTAAAGGCTGTGTCAAGTACCTGGGGATTTTCCTTACTAAAGATAGATTGCGTCGTCAACAACTAAATTTTTCACCTAAAATAAAAACTAGATTAATTTTTAACTCTTGGCTTCAAAAAGATCTGTCCATTTATTATAACTTGGAGTTATGATTGATGATCAGCTAACTTTCTCAGACCACATTGCTAAAACTGTCCAGTCCTGCAGATTTGCTTTATTCAACATTAAGAAGATCAGGTCCTTTCTTTCCGAACATGCTGCGCAACTCCTTGTTCAAGCTCTTGTTCTGTCCAGGCTAGACTATTGCAACGCTCTCTTGGCAGGTCTTCCAGCCAGTTCTATCAAACCTTTACAATTAATCCAGAACGCGGCAGCAAGATTAATATTTAATGAGCCGCAAAGAATACACGTCACACCTCTGTTTTTCAATTTGCACTGGCTACCAATAGATGCTCGCATAAAATTCAAGGCATTGATGTTTGCATACAAAACCACCACTGGCTCTGCACCCCTTTACCTAAATTCATTACTTCAGACTTATGTGCCCTCTAGAAGCTTGTGTTCTGCAAGTGAACATCGCTTGATTGTGCCATCCCAAAGAAGCACAGTCACTTTTACAGACTGTTAAATTAAATGTTCCCTCCTGGTGGAATGACCTGCCCAGCTCAATCCGAGCAGCTGAGTCCTTAGCCATCTTCAAGAATCGGTTTAAAACACATCTCTTCCATCTTTATTTGACCCTCTGACTTTAGCACTCACTATTCCAATTCTATTCTTATTAAAAAAAAAAAGAAAAAAAAATCTAATCTTTTTGTATTCTATCTATTTTCTTTTCATTTATTATACAATTATAAAAAAAAGATCTCTAACACTAGCTTGCTCTGTTCTTTTTCTATTCTGTTTTCTTTTTATTTATTATATTATTTAAAAGCCCTTGCTACATGTACTGTGTTTAAGCTAACTGAGACTTGTTATAGCAGTTACAGTACAGACCAAAAGTTTGGAAACATTACTATTTTTAATGTTTTTGAAAGAAGTTTCTTCTGCTCATCAAGCCTGCATTTATTTGATCAAAAATACAGAAAAAACAGTAATATTGTGAAAATATTATTACAACTTAAAATAATAGTTTTTGTATTTGAATATACTTTAAAAAAATAATTTATTCCTGTGATGCAAAGCTGAATTTTCAGCATCATTACTCCAGCCTTCAGTGTCACATGTAACATCCAGTCTATCACATGATCATTTAGAAATCATTCTAATATTCTGATTTATTATGAGTGTTGGAAACAGTTCTGCTGTCTAATATATTTGATGAATAATAGGTTAAAAATAACTGCATTTATTCAAAATAAAAAAATAAAAAATTCTAATAATATATATTCTAATAATATATTTTCTTTACTATCACTTTTTATCAATTTAACACATCCTTGCTGAATAAAAGTATTGTTTCATACTTTTACTCTTCAAGTTTTTGATTGCTTCCATTTTCCTCATTCGTAAGTCGCTTTGGATAAAAGCGTCTGCTAAATGACTAAATGTAATGTAAATGTAATTTATGGCAGTAATTCATGGAGTTCTTATATCTAAAGGAGAGGGGTTGTCTCATTTATGTTTATCCCGCTTTATCTTTCTTTATTTGTTGTTGTTATATTTGTTTTTATTTGCTGATGAATAAAATGTTGGTGAATTTTATTTGGAAGAATAGGTCCCTCAAAATTAGGAAATCTGTTTTTTCTAACAGGTGTTCTGAGGGTGGAGTGGAAGATTTGGATTTCAAAGAATTAGTTAGTTCATATCGAATTAGTTAAAAAATGTCTCTGTAGTAATGATTCAATTTGGTACTATATTCCCAATGTTATATTTTGTAGATTAGATTGGTCTAGATTTTCTTTTAAAATGCAATTTCACCCCTTCTAAATGTAATTATCACCAACAGGTTTTACATGCTTGGAAATTGTGTTAATAGCACAACTTTTCTCCCCACAAATAAATACTTTGGAATAATTTGAATATTTTAATGTGTTGAAAATCTTTATTTATTGACAAGTGGCATGAAAGAGGTATTGTTTTTGTTTTGTGTTTATTTAAAAATTATGGTACTATACTTGAGTAGGGAGAATTTATGACTTTGTATAGTCTTCCTCTGCCAGCTAGATCTTTTAAAGGGGTCCTATTATGCTTTTTCACTTTTTGAATTTTAGTTAGTGTGTAGTGTGTATGTTTGGGCATAAAAAAAAGATCTGCAAAGTTACAAATCTCAAAGTCCACTCCAAAGAGAGATAATTTGTTTAAAAAAAAAAATCTATTTTTAAGAACTACAATGAACGGCTCATTTGGATTACAGCGTTGTTTTCCGGGTTTTGCGATGTCACAAAGCAGTCCATTAGAATACCCTTAAAATAATTCCCGGCTACAGAAATTTGAATGGTTGTGGGGTGGGGAGGGGCGAGGTCGTGGTTAGACGCTTGGTTGAGTGGATCAGACAAGACAACGATGAAGAAGTGCTGCTGTAGCGTCAAGTTTTCGCAAGTTATTACACATGCGCCTGAATAATTATGTATGTAAAAGGTACAATTATGAAAACGTTTTTATAAATTGCTGACAGGACAATACTGGACAATGATGTAATCTGCAGAATTTACACTTCAATTATGAGACTACAGTGTTTTCCATACATTGATTTATTTGTGACGCCCACCACAATATCAAAACTGACCTTCACAAATAGATTTTCAAAAAGACTTTGACTTTGTTGAATAAACATGAGCACTGCACGTTTCAAAAGGTGTTTTATATCACTGTATTTCAGAAGGAATCCGTCTTCAGAAAATTTTGGCTGTCATTTTCATTTAATCTTGCATGTAATGTCTGATAAAGCAGCATTTGAGAGTGGAGTGCTGCTTTGTGTACAGCGGTTACCGGGAAAAACTCGATCTCTACCACTCCAACAGTGCCTCCTGTTGGCAGAGAATGAGTTTGCATATATATGTCGCCACAAATAAAGTGTAAGTCTGTGGGAAACACTGGACTATGGTATAAATAAATTCAGCTGTATAACTTTCACTGCAATTAATGTTAGAATGTTAGAATTATAGGACAATAAACATAATACATACAGTAGGTGGCCAAAGAGAGTGTGCTTTCTTCCACCGCGAGCACCACCGCCGTGGCTGCAAAGTGTATTTGCAGCTTTTGACCGCTGAATGGCGCTATAACCACAAGTTATCAAACAAATGCATCAAAGCACATTTTCGCAAATAGCCGTCAGCTTTGCCTGGCTGTTGTGTTATACTTGATGGCTGCAATCAAAGCAAAATAAAAGAAAAACACTGTTAGAATATTTAATATTCACAGATAAAAATTTAGTAGCCTACTTTATAAGTTTTGTTTCTTTTCTTAGAACGAATAAAACAGAATAAAACATGCACATACTTTGTTATTCGGGTACCTGTCATTTATTTTGACAGATAACTACTTGGGGAAAAGATATGTCTGTACACTGATTAAAAAATTGTTGCCTGTTTTATAAATTATTTCCATTATTTTAGTAAAAAGTGAGGCGCAGAATAATTTTGCTCCTATTATTTAGGCCAAACTAAAACAAGAAATTAATAAATTAAACCTGGCCACGATTTAGCTAAATTATTGAAACTGAAAAGAATGGACGGATTAATAAAATGTCCTCCCGTTTAAACTCAAGTTCTGTCATTATAATCAACAAAGTGCACACAATGTTAAAAAGAGCTTCATTAATTGACAACTTTAGTGATTTTAAAGGGAGCCTTCTTTACTTTAAATGCAGGAGTATATTCTATTCCTTAAAATATCAGAGTGCAAGATTTGTGCGGCGCGCATGAAGCTGAGTGTGATGCACATTTATTCTTATGTCTACGTATTTTTTCTTCATTACAAATCTTTTTTGGTTTTATTTTGTATCATTGCATGTAAAAAATAATTAACTTTGTAATGCATATGCAAAATGTGAAACTGCAATATTATTCGCAGTCTATAGCATTTTATAATTATTGGTACGATAATATCTAACTTGACCTGCTTTGTATCTTTATTATTTAATGTAAAAGAGATTTATTAAAACATTCAAAATCAACAAATTGGAGCGGCATCAGCCGTTAGATAATTTTAAAACGTCAAATAGCCTTTAATTTACAGGTTATAACTGCATCTGTCTCGGTTGTAGACTTGTGAAGATTTATTTTTAATGCGGGTCCCATACTGTAACCTAAAAGAAATGTGCTCTTTCACTATTCATATTCAAGTGTTTGTGCGGAAAATAATTGATGTGCATGCATGACAGGGAGGCGCCCTCGCAATCATTTTTTTTTTTCTTTTTTTCCTGATAAATAACTTAAAACTGGGGTGCCTTACATACATGAGAAATATATCTACAGAAATCTTGAAATGTCTTTCTTTTAAACAAACCAATTCAAAATGAAAGCAAATACTCCCTGATTATGCGCATCCTGTGGAGATGAGAGTCAGCACCATGAATTTCATCTTGCAGCCGACAAGAAAACATTAGTTTATTAATAAATAAATTAAAATATCTCCTTTTTCACAATTATTAGGCTACTTCTGCCTGTGCTTTGTGGCAAACTTAATGCGTGTGCTTGAGCGTGGAATATATTAAGGCTCATTAGACTAACTTTTTTCACTGGTTGCATTTGTGCGCCTAACTTTTTTTCTTAGGTGCATCAGCACAAAAGTTAGGTGCACCCAAATTTTCAACCGCATTGCATTTAACACCGCAGTTTTACAAGTTCACTTTTTTTTAAATCACTGTCCATATAGGCATTCTGGTCAACATAAAGTTCTTTATTTCAAGCACAATTCTACAAGAAAGGTAACTAACTGAAAAAGTGTTGGTGCTTAAAGTGCTTCACTGAGCTGAAATTTAAACTTATATCATCTCAAGATAAATGAAATAAAAAGAAAATTTAAATTAAGTATTTTAAGGGCTTCAAACTAAACATCTCGTGGCTCAATGTCTTATGGACTATCCTCCATTGCAGTCATATGGCCCTCGCATGGCCAACTCCTATAGTTTGGCCTTCTTGATTTTTGGCCTTGGCTAAACCAGCTGGCCACACTCTTGCTAGCATCAAAATCTTCCAGACTTGGCCCCTCTACACTGATTCTTATCAGATCTTCCACTGTGTCTGAATGAAGGGATGTTCTAGTGTCTGATTTGAACAGCTAAACAGTCCCTAAACAGTTTATTAGATTAGATTAGATTCAACTTTATTGTCATTATGCAGAGTACAAGTACAGAGCTAATGAAATGCAGTTAGCATCTAACCAGAAGTGCAAGAATATAGTGTTATATATACATATACTATTGTTCCAGCTATTAAAATAGTTCAGTTTTGTATGTAATAGCAAAGTGATTATATTTCATTATATTTCATTTAGTTTTTTTATTAAGTTAATTTAGAAAATGTTTGGAGCATTTTTTGTTTGTTAAATGTTTTATTTGATTTTATTTAAAGTAACGACTAAGCGGCAAGCGTTAGACAGTGAGCCTATGTTTGATCAATTTAGCCTTCTCAAATCATCACGATTTACATAAAATAAAATCTATAGATATAAAACAGTTCAAGCATATAACAACGTTTGTTTTAGTTGTTAGAAGATGATTGTTGTGTGTATCCAATAGTTTGTGCAGAGACACTTCAGGACATGGAGACGCCAGTGTGATCACTTGCATTTTTTTCAGTAGATACGACGTCATCTTTGCACATAAATGCATCATTCATAACTGCAAGGGGTCTTTTATTTGTGTGCACTCACAATATCAACAAAACGTTGTGCAAAACGTTGTGCTTTTATAAAATAAAGAAAACAAACACAATGTGCTTTCTGTGTCTCGTCTTTAACAGGAGTACAAAAATGAACCGAAACTCAGTGAAAACATGATACATATATCTATAGAAAGCTTTAAATGATTACTTAACGAAATAAAACAAATCGAAAACAAAAACTCTCTCATTATAATCATAATCCATAAAGATGCACTTCTCTCTAAAGGCGTGTCTAATGAGATGGCGAGTCAGGATCGGCAACTTCATCCTTGCGACACAGACTCAGAAAACACTAGTTTATTAGTAAATAATTCAAATATCATCTTACTATTTCCCCCGTCACACTTATGGTAATTACTTTTGCCGGTGCTTTGCGGCAAGCTTGAGCCTATTGCGTGTATTTGAACAGAGAACTGTTCAGCTGTGCTGCTGCTGGCGGGACAATAAACACCGTCGAGCCGCTCTTGACAGTCGCGGTAGCATGGTCTCGCGTTGTTTCCTTCAGCATGGCAATTTTTTTTTTTCATCACTAATTGATGGATGACTAAAATATAAAAGTAAGGAGAAGTCTAAAACAGGCGGGAGGCCTGGCCCGCATCTGAACTATGACATGAAAATTATCCCGAAGCCCGGCTCGAGGGGCGCAAAAAAGTCGGGGTCCATCGGGCTCGGGCTGAAATGCAGTGCTCTAGTGTCTATTGTTGAACCACAGGGAGACTTTCAGAGTAGCGGAGACTTTTTTTTTCCTAGAATGACTGGTCGCACCGGTGTGACCTCTGATTTTTTTTTAGGTGCACCATTGAGAAATTGGTCGCACTCTAGAGCCCTGTCATTATTGATTACACTGTGTTAATTTAATAAAAACATGCGAGTAGTTGAATAATCACTTGAATGAATGACTACTAGTAACTAGAAAAATCTTACGTGGGGGAAGACCTATTAAATACCCTCTAGACATCTCTGTTAAAGTTTTTAAAATTTTTTATACGTGTTTGCATAAATTCTGCTTTCAGAACGGTCCGTAATGGAGAGATGCCTTAACATTTTTTTTCCCTCTGAAACACAAAAACGAAAATTGAAATAAAATTTATATTTTATGTTTTGAGAATGGTCAACCCTTCTCCATTCTGCAGATATTGTTGCTTCTGGTTTGTGAATTGTAAATCACAGAAAGTCTACAAAATGTTGTTGCAATATATGTTTACATTTGAATTGCCAAAACGACTGCAGCGTTGCTGTGTACAATTAAAACTGAAAATAGTACAAAGCAGCATAGGCTATAAGCCTACATTAAGAACAAAATTTTTTGTCTCTTTTGCAGATGCGCGTCTTTTTCGCCAGTTTCTTTGTCTCTCTCTCAGAAGCACCTCAACTCTCCTGAGAAAAAACAAAAACATATTATATTGTACGTAATACTCTTTAACCCAAACCCAACGAGGCATGAAAAACACTTTGCCTAAACCTGCTCTGCAAGTTTGAAACCCTCATCAGATACTGTCCATATGAAAGAGCAAGAGATTCACACCTTTATTTTTCAACCCCCACAAGCTATACAGAACTAACCCCGAACCCCAACCCCCTCCAGCTGAACTAAATTCAGTCGCTACTGGTTGCTTAGTGTAAAATGGACAGGCTCTATCTAATATAAAAAAAATGGTGTAACATAAACCAACGAACTGCAGAACACATTTGTATTAATCATTTTATATATTATTTTGTTATATATAAATAAATAAAACACCACAACCCGGGATTTGAACCTGTGTTGCTAAAATCACTGACTATCTTGATAAACGAAACTTCCCTTCTCCAGACATGCTCTCCTTTCATCTCACTTCGCAATAATAAAAATAACCGTGTCATCAGGCAGATAATTCTTGTGTGTTTATTAAAGTGTTTCAATGCTGATCTTATATATATGTATATATGTATATATATATATATATATATATATATATATATATATATATATATATATATGCACACATATACATATACATACAGGTGCTGGTCATATAATTAGAATCTCATCAAAAAGTTGATTTCACTAATTCCATTCAAAAAGTGAAACTTGTATATTATATTTATTCATCACACACAGACTGATATATTTCTAATATTTATTTCTTTTAATTTTGATGTTTATAACTGACAACTAAGGAAAATCCCAAATTCAGTATCTCAAAAAATTAGAATATTGTGAAAGGTTCAAAATTGAAGACACCTGGTGCCACACTCTAATCAGCTAATTAACTCAAAACACCTGCAAAGCTTTTAAATGGTCTCCCAGTCTAGTTCTGTAGGCTACACAATCATGGGGAAGACTGCTGAATTGACAGTTGTCCAAAAGACGACCATTGACACCTTGCAACAAGGATGGCAAGACACAAAAGGTCATTGCAAAAAAGGCTGGCTGTTCACAGAGCTCTGTGTCCAAGCACATTAATAGAAAGGCGAAGGGAAGGAAAAGATGTGGTAGGAAAAAAAGGTGTACAAGAAATAGGGATAACCGCACCCTGGAGAGGATTGTGAAACAAAACCCATTTAAAAATGTGGGGGAGATTCACGAAGAGTGGACTGCAGCTGGAGTCAGTGCTTCAAGAACCACTACACAAAGACGGATGCAATACATGGGTTTCAGCTGTCGCATTCCTTGTGTCAAGCCACTCTTGAACAACAGACAGCGTCAGAAGCATCTGGCTTCAAAAAGGACTGGACTGCTGCTGAGTAGTCCAAATTTATGTGCTCTGATGAAAGTAAATTTAGCATTTCCTTTGGATATCAGGGTCCCAGAGTCTGGAGGAAGAGAGGAGAGGCACACAATCCACATTTCTTGAGGTCCAGTGTAAAGTTTCCAGAGTCAGTGATGGTTTGCGATGCCATGTCAACTGCTGGTGTTGGTCCCCTGTGTTTTCTGAGGTCCAAGGTCAACACAGCCGTATACCAGGAAGTTTTAGAGCACTTCATGCTTCCTGCTGCTGGCCAACTTTATGGAGATGCAGATTTCATTTTCTAACAGGACTTGGCACCTGCACACAGTGCAAAAGCTTCCAGTACCTGGTTTAAGGACCATGGTATCCCTGTTCTTAATTGGCCAGCAAACTCGCCTGACGTTAACCCCATAGAAAATCTATGGGGTATTGGGAAGAGGAAGATGCGATATGCCAGACCCAACAATGCAGAAGAGCTGAAGGCTACTATCAGAGCAACCTGGGCTCTCATAACACCTGAGCAGACAGGACTGATCGACTCCATGCCACGCCACATTGCTGCAGTAATTCAGGCAAAAGGAGCCCCAACTAAGTATTGAGTGCTGTACATGCTCATACTTTTCATTTTTATACTTTTTAGTTGGCCAAGATTTCTAAAAATCCTGTCTTTGTATTCGTCTTAACTTATATTCTAAGGATATTTGGGATTTTCCTTAGTTGTCAGTTATAATAAACAAAATTAAAAGAAATAAACATTTGAAATATATCAGTCTGTGTGTAATGAATTAATATAATATACAAGGTTTCACTTTTTGAATGGAATTAATGAAATAAATCAACTTTTTGATGATATTCTAATTATATGACCAGCACCTGTATATATATTGAATTATATCAGTCTATATATATATATATATATATACACACACATACATATAATCAGTCCTGGATTGGCTAATCGAGAACACCAGGAGGATTCCCGGTGGGCCAGTTTGTTTTTTGGCCACGAGGGCTGTGTTGTCATGCTACTGGGTTGAAATATGCTGCCTGGGGGGTATTGCACAAAAGCAAGATAAGGGATTAAGCTGGGATTTTCCAGTTATCCTGGCTGAATTTAGCCCTGACTCGGTTGCATGAAGGGAGGCTAAATTAATCTACATTAAGTTACTATGGAGATTTACACTTTGCAGCTAGCAGGCTAACAACCAGGCTAAGATTATTCTTAGTGATTTATCTGTTAGTTCTGCTGTCAATCCTTCTAGAAATTAATGTTTTACAGTCACTCCATGGTATTCTGCAAATGTTGCATCATTTTAATTATCATGCATTAAAATACGACATATACTGTCATACATCTAAGTATCCCTATTTTAGTGTTGTTATGAAGACTGTTCATATTGCTGTTAGAGGTTTGATGAATGCATATATTATTGCAGTTGTTGAGATTATAAGAAATGGCTGATGAAGTTGCAAATGTGGTTTCAAGTCCATGACGAGGTCAATATGTAGTGTATATATATAGGCTTATTCTAAATAAATGTTCCATTTGTTAGTCTCTTTCAACTCTAATAAAGGAATACTAAAATATATTTTGAAAATGGTTCTACTCTTGAGGATGGCAACAACCTTATAAATATTTTTAGTAAACAACAAAATACCTTTATATGTTCTGGATCATCTGATTCTTCTTTTGAAGTTCTATCCAAACCCTGTGTGAGTTGCTTTCTTATGTTGAACATAAAAGAGGGGAAAAAATACTATGGAAGTCAGTAAGGAGCCACCAAACTGTTTGATTACCAGCAATCTTCAAAATATCTTCTTTACACAAAATTGACATGACACCTTAAGCCTTCTGGAGTCCAGTGACATGATCTCATCATCGTCAGATGTGCCTTCCCTCTGCCATATTCAATAGAACTTGTATTGATAGTTTTGACAGGACGTGCCAAGCCTATGATTTTAATAAAGAGAAGTCACCAGCGGATCATAGTCTGGTGGCTCCAGAAGTGTAAGTGTGTTACCAGACACTGCAAGGTAAGGCAAAGTCAGACAGTCCACATAACAAAATCTAAATACTTGATTGTTTTCCATGTGCAGTAGTACCGCAGTAATGTACCTTGTATGAAGAGGCCAGTCTCTCTTGCTGGGCCAGAGTCAGTGGCTGTCCCTCACTGTGTCCCTTCCATCACTGGCTTCCCCTTTATTCATCTCCAGGGCCAGCTCCTCTGCTGTGGTCAAGTCTTGGGTTGGAGGACCACCCCCCTGTGCCAGATATATGAGCCTTTTTTTTTTTCAATGCTAAAATCAACACAGACAATAAAATATGGCAGCAGACACTATTCACCAAATTTGTCTTTTTTTTTCACACATCAAGTCACTTACCAGCCTGCAAAATGTTCTTGTACTTGCTGCCAGGTCCTTTTTTGGCCAGACACGCTTGTTCTTTAAGAAGGATAGATAGATAAGAGAGATAAAATAAATAAACGATTAGATAGATAAAAACAGATCAAATTATCAGATTAGATTAAATCAATTAGATAGAAAAATAAAAATCTAAATAAAAATAGATAAAAGAGACATGAGATAGATTAAATAGACAGATAAAATGAACAAAATAGATCAAATACTGTAGATACACATTGTGGATAAGTGGGTAAGCCTGGCAGACAATAGCGGACCAACTGAATGCATAAGTAGTCCAAATAACCAGTGCTCCACTGAAGCCATCATAATTACAATTCAAGGAGTTATTTGTCATTTCCCTAAATTAACAGTTGGACACCTTGCCTTAAATGTGACCAGTGGACATGCATGTTACTTATGCAAGCACATGTATGATTAATTGCAAACACTTATACACTATGTGCATCTACAGTATTTGATCTATTTTGCTCATTTTATCTGTCTATTTAATCTATCGCATCTATCTCTTTTATCTATTTTTATTTAGGTTTTTTCTATCTAATTGATTTTATCTAATCTATAATCTGAAATAAAACTTTGTCTTTGTTTTATTAAAGAAGCTGTATTTCCCTTTTTACATATTATATGTTTCACCTCTTCATATGTTTCCATTAGAAGCTGTTGCTCAGTTGGCGAGAAGTATGCCGCACGGGTTTTATCCATTTTTGTATAATTGATTCTGTGATCGATCCCATGGTCTGTTTCAGAATGCCGTGAACGTGCACTTATCCCAACTATCTTCACTTGGCTTGACATAGCTGCACGCTCTCATCCTGGCTTAGCAAATGTGCAACAGACTAAGCCAGGATGTGCTGATTGAACTAGGTCAAGCCGCGCCTTTTCTGTTATCCTGGCTTTCTTAATTCTACTTTTGTGCAATACCCCTCTGCACTCACAGCAGCCCTGCTTTTTTATTTATTATTTTCTCGCAGCCCATATTATTATTTTGACAAGGCCATAATAATAACAAATTCTCAATTGATAATTAATCATTCTTTTTGCAAAAATCATTGTTATTTGTGAACGTAGGCATTTGAGGAAGGCTTTAAGACCAAACAGAATCCTCTGCTAGCTGCTCCCACTTCACAGCGAGCACCACTCGTGCTAACTGCACCCAGGTTCACCATCTGCAAGTTTTGATTTTACAAAATCAGTTTGGGAGAATGCAACTTATTTATCATGATGAGCCCAACATTTAACAAGGCAGGAAAACATTCAGTCTACCTGAAGGAAGATGTATTTCATTGTAAGTTAATGCTGTTAAATAGAGAGAGAAAAATACATTGAAAAAACAAACAAACAAAAAAAAACCTAGTGTTGGCTATTCTTAAACTTGGACCTCATTATATTGAAGTATCAATCCAAACACAAGAAGCAACCTTCTCTTTAAGTGTTCTTTCATTGAAAAGTATGCATTTTATTAATTCATGGGCTATACAGTTGAAATAATGTTTTAGTTTGTTGAATTTATGTGTTATTTTTTAAATTTAAGTGCTTTTTTTTATGAAGTTTTGTTTTATTTAATGTTTTTTTAATTTTTTTTTTTTTTTATTAATTTTTTTATAAATACTATTAAATGATGTTTTATTAACAAGGTTTGGGAGGAGCACGTCAGATACTTAGCCTAATCAACACCGGTGGACCACAATCAAGTAATCAATACCACAGTATAAATACTGCTGACTTACCTCTATTCATTGACGGTTTATCAGCATTCAGCACCTTTTGCCATCATATGGCAGACTCAGCTGCTCCCATTTAGGAGACGAGGTCTATAATGGGGATTTTTCAGTTCTCTGGCCAATATCCCGGGCCCAGGATCGCTCCTTCTCCGCCAGACACCGCCGCTGAGCTCCATGCTCCATTGCGGCCGCTGCTCTGCTCGACAAGCCACACGATCCCCAAGATTAGTCTCCCAGCAATCCGCCAAACCTCACTCTGTGGTGGATGTTAGTGAGTCTGGGTCAGGTTAGTTGAGTCTTTTATTAAATGGAATTTGTTTACAGTAAAGAATACAAAACAAAATTTATTTTGGTTTAATAAACTTTATTTAAACTTTTCATTTGGAGTTAAGTGCGCACACTCTTTAACGTTTAGTTTGAATTTATTCTTACTATTCCTTTTGTTGTTACGTCTGAGTCCCATGAGCGGGTGTACCGGCAAAAGGGGTTCAGGTGGAAACATCGGATGTGTGTGTGTATATATGGTTCCCGCCAATGATCAGGCCACAACCATTCCAGTTCCTGCTCAGGGGGAGCTCCAAGGACTATTTTTGCTTCCTTTTCTTTTGTTTATTTATAAGAAGTACATTTATTAAGTGGAGTCATTTGATAGTATTATTTGAAGTGTGTGTTTATGTGTATTTGATGTTTTCATGTTTATTGTGTGTAATGGCCATTTATGTGTTAATTGCTGCTGGACACCAATGTATAAGTTCGTTAATTGTTTCTGTATGAGGAGGGGTGTTCTGTGAGAGGACAGGTCCTGTAGTCCCTAGACCTCTGTAAATGTCTGAGAGGCAAATGCAATGACTCATCTTTATTGTACTTTTTTTTTTTTTTTTTTTTTTTTTTTTTTTTTTTCCTGTATTTTAAATTACACTTCACTCAGATAAACGGATGAAAAGATTGATTTGCGAGAAAATTATTTCAACTATGTACCTAGATGACTAGATTATAGGCACATAAGGTTTACCACAAAGAAACAATCAACAAGTGCAACCTAATTAACCTGTGAGGTGAGTATTACTAAGCACCTCTCTCCAAGTCTAGCCAACGTGCGCATCGGCTAGCTTTTCAATACTTTTTTTCTTCGCGTAAAGAAAAAAGCCTATGCAGTTCTCGCTCCCGCAGGAGCCTCTATCTATATCTCTCCGCTGCCCCAGCAGCCCCGCTCCCTCAGGAGCTTTTCCCTATTTTCCCCGCTGCATTGTCTGCTCCTGCAGGAGCCTTTTATGTCTTTCTCTATTGCCGCTCCCGCAGGAGCCTTTTCGGTTTTTCCCCACTGCCGCAGCAGTGTCCGCTCCCGCATAATTATTTCTCCACTGTTCTCCACTGCCGCAGCAGTGTCTGCTCCCGCAGGAGCCTCTATCTATATTTCTCCACTGCCGCAGCAGTGTCTGCTCCCGCAGGAGCCTCTATCTGTATTTCTCCACTGCTGCAGCAGTGAACGCTTCCACAGAAGCCAAGAAAGAAAAAAAAAACCTAAGCAAACAATAACCTTTTAAATTACCTAAAATACATATATAATAGCAATGAGGCCGTGGTGATTGGTTTAAATGAAGTATGAAAAGCAATTACTGATACTGTCCTATTGAACAAACTTATCATAATGTTATAAACAATATAATGTACATGCACATTATATCAGAAGCCTTCAAAGGGCACCAACATGCCGACAATTGTTTCTACATGTCACTGTGCAGTCTAATCCTCATTTGGCTAAACATTTTATTCAAATGTACACAATCTTTAATATTGGACAATTCTTTACGACAGAAATGCTACAGCAATCATAAATCCTTGAACGTGGACATCAAAATGTTGCCATTTTTCAATACGTTCAGCCATTTCAATGAAATAATCTGTTCAGCTTTCCCCCATAGGCGGCACGAATTAAAGAAGGTTTTATGGTCAGCCCTTTTGAAGCCCTGTCTTTTCAGTTTAGCATTAGCCCATTGAAGTGGCTACTCTGAAAATTCTGCAACAAGAAACTCCCAATCGATCCACCAGCTCCATATAATTCGCCGTTTCCAAGCATAATCACCTCGATTGCTCTTAATGAATCCCCTCTCTCAACCATAGAACAATGATCTTGCAACCAATAAGAAAAAAAAAAAACGGGTCTTAGCACTTGGCTGGCAAAAGTCGACATCACCTCAGCTTTCAAAGCTATGCCAATGCATGCAGATTCATGCCACTTATTTGGGGTACACTGACATAGGAAATTCTATTTTTCCATACGCTTAACTTTTGAATGCAAGCCGCACCCTAGATTTTCTGACTCCTTATCAGAAGCATCTTTTCAGATTTGCTAAACAATTACGCAAAGTAATCCTCATAGCATCCACCCTTTTAGACAACTCAAATTGCTCTAAGTATTGAACTCCCGGTCAGGTGCTGCAAGAGTGTTCCCGGTGGAACAAATGTTTCTCTTTCAAATACTGGCAAGGCTCACCTATCTGATGCAGCGAGTATTGAATTCCCGTCAGATGCTGCGAGAGCCTCCTGGTCGAGCAAACCTTGCCTTTTCCTTCCAACTACCGGCAGAACAAATGTTTCTCTTTCATGCCGCAAGTATTGAAACTCCCGTCAGATGCTGCAATAGCTTTCCAGGTTGAGTGAATGTTTTATTTTAACTAACGGTGTTGCTTACCCGTCTGTGCAGCGAGTATTGAGCTCCTGTCGGATGTCGGTGAGAGCCGCCCGGCTACTCAACATTACCTTTTCCGTCTTTCAGCCAGCGAGGCTTACCCGTTCGATGCATGGAGTTGGAGCTCCCATCAGACGTCGGTGAGAGCCTCTTGGCTAGACAACCTTACCTTTTCCGTCTTTCAGCCAGCGAGGCTTACCCGTTCGATGCATGGAGTTGGAGCTCTCATCGGATGTAGGTGAGAGCCTCCCAGCTAGACAAACTTTTCCGTCCTTCAGCCAGAGAGGCTTAACCGTTTTTTGCCGTTTTATTGGGCTCCCATCGGACACCGGCGAGAGCCGTTCGATGCACAGACAACATTTACCTTTCCATGTCACCAAACTGATCTACCCAATATGCAAGCCGTCCGATGCTGCAAGTATCAAGACCCCATCGGTGAGAGCCTCAC
The DNA here is from genome assembly GCF_018340385.1 of Cyprinus carpio. Taxonomy (NCBI): domain Eukaryota; kingdom Metazoa; phylum Chordata; class Actinopteri; order Cypriniformes; family Cyprinidae; genus Cyprinus; species Cyprinus carpio. The sequence continues at coordinate 1,545,239 of NC_056582.1, read as the reverse complement.
GGCCACACAAACCCACCTTTTCCATCCTACGGTCATCGGGGCTTTGTAAGGGAAACAGGTCAATTTAGCGCAAAGGGAATCAATTAATATTTTAAAGGGAATTTGAACAGATCACCTGTTTCATGGCTGATCCCTGAGACGGCCAGCGATTCGTTGAACGAGCCGTATAACATCAACTCTGAAATGAATATTGATATCCAAAATATAGTGAAAACATTAATTCATTAGCCACAGCAACAAGATCGGCGTTTAAGACATTAACTTGTAAGCACACAAAACACAGATACTTCTCTTTTCAATATGAATAAGGCTTTATTAGATAAATCTAAGACATATATAACTAATCTAACACATAAAGCACATGCCTCACACATTCACACAAGTTGCAGGAAAATAGAAAGTTAGGAAAGAATGAGTTTAGAGAGGATGAAAATGTTAAATCCCAAGTTTACAGCAATACGTTGAAATTGCATAGACATGAACAACCATTGATCACTTAATTAACCCTCGCATTGAGTTCCTCATGAGGTTAAAATTATATTAGATACACCAGTTCAGCTTAGTCTGGGAGGGTACATTATTCTTGTGTTGCCTGTGTAAGGGGGGTCTCCTTTTATTGTCATTGAAAAGGGGTTTCCCGAGCGTTGCTGATTGGCTGGAAGTTCAGTAGTCGTTTTGAAGTGACGTCTTGGGAAGCCCGTGGTTGGGAGTTGGCTGAAGATGTGGAGTTGTGGGCTAGTTGAAGTTTCAGACAGGCATGCAAGGATAACCGGCGTTACAAAACTTAACTCAGAACACGAAACTCTCAAACGGAAAAGAAACTAAAGTAAAAGAATAGAATTAAAGTTTGACGAGACTAGGTGGTGTTTCTTCTCATCGTGGCTAAGTTACAGCAGGCATGTAGGCCGAAGCACGCTGGAACCGCGCTCAAAGAACGCTAAAAGTGATGACTAAAAGCAGCAGCTGAAAAGCTAAAAGCCAAGATTTGATAGTGTCCTGAGTATTTAAACTGGCCTTTCGGCCACACCTCAAATGTTGTCTTGACCAATTGGGATATTGTCTTTGCTCGGGGTGTTGCGATGTTTGTCCTGCCCATTCATAAATCATATGTTATCTTATCAATCACGTGGTCCGAATTTTCCCGCTCTTGCAGGGTATAATTTTGGACATGGTTTCTATGATACATGATATGATACATTGAATATGATACATTTGACAAATAACTGATGGTCAGAAACGTTTCAAGCAAGAAGATTCGAACACACGCATACTAAACATGAATATGAATACTTGAGCTATACAATAGTTATTAAAAAGACATACACAATAAGTGATTAGAAACATTGACAGTCAAATGTGTGGGGTTTCATATATGATATTGGAGTTAAGCAATGGACTGATCTCTTCCTTTATAAGTCTTTTTGAGTTCATTTTGGTGCATCTACATCTGTAAAAGACAGTTTTGTGCCATTCTCTGACATAAGGACATTCTGTGGAGACCAGAGGTTAACAGGTCCCCTGAAAGGAATATCAGTCTGGTTCTTCTCTTGTAGGTGGGGGGAAGTCAATCCATGTGATCATGATTACCACCATGGGTTTACATGTGATGGTCAGGCTGTGCATCTATTTGACCATCAATCTGGATTACTTGCCCCCAATTTGACAATCTCTTCTCTGTCAATTGAAATTGTCAATAATTGTTCTAATGGTTGTTCATGTTGAAAGCTGTTCTCTGAAAGAGTTGGTTGGTTACTCTTGCTTCAGACTGTGGTGCTAGGAGTTGATTTACAACATCCTGTTGTCTTTCTGTGGAATTCGGCTCCTCATGTTTCAACCATGCTCCCGATCGAATCTTTAATTTGTCTGGTTCGGGTCTGATACGCTACAGTTTACCTGTCTTATGCCGTGAGAAGCGAACTCCCATAAGACGTCAACGAGAGTCTCACGGCCACACACAACTTACCTTTTCCATTCTAAACGGCCTGCGAGGCTTACCCAGCCGATACAGTGAGCAGGAAGTCCCTGTTGGATGCTAGCGAGAGCCTCCTGGCCACACAACTTTACCTTTTCTGTCTTACATCCGGAGAGGCTTACCCGTTCGATGCGTGTGCTCCCTTCGGACGTCGGCGAGAGCCTCCTTGCTAGACAACCTTACCTTTTCCATTTCTATAGTCAGCGAGGCATACCCGTTCGATGCGTGTGCTCCCTTCGGACGCCGGCGAGAGCCTCCTGGCCAGACAATGTTACCTTTCCATTCTACGGTTGGCGTACCAGCAGCCTGCCAACCAGCTGACTTCTCAGGAAAGATAAAAATTAATAAACACAAAAAAATGGGATAAACACAAACACGAAACTTGTAAATGGTCAACAGCATAGTCTAGATTAACCCACAGTAACAAAATTTAACCAATGAATTTGTTAACCCACAGTAACAAATTTTAACTGATTAATTAACGGCTAATTTCATTTGCTGCATGTTTTTTTTTAAAACACTTTGAAAAAAAAAAAATTAGTTTTTGAGAGGGTTTTGATAAGTCGCATTTTATTACATTCAGAAATATTAACGGCAGGCCTAATACTGTTATAATGTACCAACAGGATATTTTTTAGTTCCCCTCACTTTACAACAAATCCTTTAAATTGAACTATCAGAACAGAACAAGAATTAAAACTATATAATTCTAATGGATAAATATAATTGCAGTATATAATATAGGCTTAGCTATAAACAACAACAACAAAAAAATAAAAATAATAATAATCATTTAAAGCGAAACATAAGGTAAGGTTGGGTTTACCTCTTTCATTCGGGACAAATTCAAATGTTTCCATATTCGTGATGTTGCCCATTTAGAAGCTAAACTATTATTCATTAGGTAAAATAGGCTTTGTAGTTCACGCGTGTTTCAGTATCGACAGAAAAAAAAATCATTCTCACTCCTTATGGCACCAGTGTGATCAAACAGCTGAAACAGAAAATACTCCATTTTTGGTCACACAGTAAAGATGTGATATATAGTTTAATAACAATAATAACAATAGCATGCAGAAAGAGCCTTTGTGTAAAGGTCTTTCTTTTAATTTTTGATGCTTAGACTGTAGCCTTAGACTATCCCACATTTTGAAATTAACTCACTGTAAATTTTCTAATGGTTTTTAAGTATGTTACAATGTTATATTATAATGTGATTGTTGTTTTACTTCGTCGTTTCATCTCCGTTTACAAACCAAAATTTTACAATTACAGTCAGTTTGCAACCCGTGCCTTTGCACCACCTGGCGGTAGATTTTCAAATAACTTTAACACTCAACTGACTTGCAGTTAACGCCGCGGCCCTGCGGCAGCGGTATATGTGGCGGTATTACCCATTTTGGTTGTCCACCTACTGTATGCACTTATCTATGCATAGTAAATGCAGTTATTTTTGAGCAATTGTTGACATCCTATCTAAAACGTGATTTAGCAGGCAAAAAACGCCCCTGAGCGCAAGGGGTTAAGTATTTAAATGTAATGTGTTGAATGCCTACTAAGATTTGCATTTTTGTGCATAATGTTTTGACCCTGGATGCTTACAAAAGGATAATCTTTTATTTATGGGCCAGAAACATCATGAGCATTCATAATTTTTGTTGGTTCATGCTGAACTGGTGTTAATAAATGTACTCTTTATATTAATAAGTAAATTCAATTGATATTGTCACTGTTTTTAAGTTGCATTGTCTGGAGATTTTTACATTTTTTTCAGTGTCCAATTTCTGTTTGATTTATTATGAAGGGGCAAATTATAATCTATATAAAATGAAAACATTTACATATATGTAGATTTAATTTATTTACATACAGTTTGAGTAAATGAACATGTTTTCACAGAATATATTCCCAAGTTTATTAACTTATATGCGATGTAAAGTAAAAAGGAGAATTCATTAAATATTTAATTAAAAAAAAAAGATATTTACTTTTATAGAAATCTAATATATTTACATATACATACATGTAATATGTACACTCAGTACACTGTGAGTACTGACTATATGTATGTGCATATTGCACATTGTCATCTGTTGAAGTCTGTATGGTTATATGTAAATTGTTTCAACAATTTCTGGAGCATGCTCCCAAGAATTTCACTCACCAAAGCACATGTGCTGTGGTGATGTGACAATAAAAGTGACTTGACTTGACTATGTTAACAAATATTAGAAATTAATATATGGACATATATTGCAAATTAATATATTTACATAATCTGATATCTAAATGGATTTACATATAAAGGAAATAAATGTAAATATTTCTGATAAAAATATATTCACAAATGTTTAATATTTGTGAAAAATATTAAAATCAAATATCTAAATATATTTTTAAAATATATTTCAAAATATATTTACTTATATTGTATTAGATATATATTTTTTTTCTATTTAAATTTAAGATATTTAAATATATGAAAATGTATTTATTATTAATATATTTCAGTCTATTTGACTTCTGTATGGGCGGCTCAAATTGATATGGCAATATTGACGCCATCCTTACCTATACCAGAGCAGAGGGAACTTGCTGCTTTGGCAAGGGGTGGGGCAGTACTGGAACACAATCTAAGCTGTTCGCCATTCACAACGCACTGAGACAGCTAAACAATCACAACACATTTCGTTTTTCGGAAGATGGGCCTCCATCAAACCCAGAATTAATCGATACCTTTGATTTAATGAGAGAAAAACTATTTTTCCCAAACTTTTATTGGATGGAGTTTGTCTTAACAGGAAGCATTGAGCTCAGGGGAATAGTCTGTGACAGCCAATGCTGAGGCCCTGGGGATACCAGCTGCTCGCACTGACATCAGTGGTGGGTCCATCATACTGGCAGTCAGTCCTGACCCAAGCTCCACATCTGTGGAGGACTCAGGCGTGGCGGCCATCTTGGCCGGGGACGCAGGCGTGGCGGCCATCTTGGCCGGGGACTCAGGCGTGGCGGCCATTTTGGCCGGGGACTCAGGCGTGGCGGCCATCTTGGCCGGGGACTCAGGCGTGGCGGCCATCTTGGCCGGGGACTCAGGCGTGGCGGCCATGACGTGAGCGGACTCAGAATGGCAGCCATGTGACGAGACTCTAGACGATCAGTTGAGATGTGATGAGACTCTAGAACGGCGGCCATTTTCAGAAGAGACTCTTGTGTGGCGGCCATCTTGCGATGGAGCTCTTTAATGGTTGCCATGTTGTAAAGAATCTCCAGAGTGATTGGCATGATGTGAGCAGGCTCTGGCTTGGCAGACAAGATGTGAAGAGAACTTGGCGTAGCAGGCATGACGTGAGCAAACCCTGGGGTAGCAGACATGATGTGATCAGGCTGTGACTTGGTAGACATGATATGAGTAAACTGTGACTTAACTGGCATGTGGTGAGCAGGTCCTGGAGTAGCAGGCTTGACGTTAGCAGGCTTTGGCGTAGTAAACATGACGTGAGCAGGCTGTGGCTTGGCAGACATGATGCGAGTAGGCTTTGGCATAGCAGACATGAGAGGAGCAGGCTTTGGGGAAGTGTCATGTTACTCCATGACACCCATAGTGAAAGCAGACCCACTCAACCGTAATGCAAAGTCAATTTATTGTTCAAGTGACCAGTGTGGAGTATTGTGTGGCATTAACTGAGAAGTGTTCTTGTTTAAACCAAAACGGAATATGTCCTTGAGGAAAGTATCATTAAAATCTACCAGGTAGCACAGTTCACAAAAATCTGCCATGTAGTCCTCAACAGAGCGATTACCTTGACGGAGTCTCACTAGGCGATCTGCTGGATTCATTTAGCTGGTCGTGTATTCTGTAACGAGTCCACTGAAGGCGAGCGTAGATGAACCCAAGTGCAGTTTATTTACAAGGTGCAATATAAACAGAGACTTGGCGTCAACAGACTTGATGAAACCAGACTAGACTCACCGACAGCAGGTTACAACATTAATACACGACAATGGCAAAAACATGACTACTTATAACAAATAATACAGGTCACATGACAGACCAAACCAATGGGGAACAAGACACATGACTAAGACAATCAATCAGAACATGACACAATGAACAAGATGAACCAATAGCATGACAACAAGAGGGCAAGGGAAGCATGACACTAACAGCATGAAACAAACTACAAAATAAAAGACATGAAAACAATGAACAAGAAACAAAACCCAAAACAGACCTTACAGTGTGCTTGTGAAACAAATGATGGGACAATATATTAAAGTTCAAAATGGTTTTCCGTCTATGTAATGAAATGAGTAGTTAAATAAAAAATAAAAAACTGGGGCTCTTTCTACGCAACTTAAGTCCCAGTAAAATTGTCTTAAGCTTGGAAGCAAGTACAAATTACCAAAATTGTCATATTCGACGGTCACAGATATTTATCCTTTATTTACATTTATTCCTTTTCTATGACAGAATGCATTTCATCATGGTTTTTCAACTTCACTGCCTAAATTTGATGAAATGAAGCAAAGTCACAACTTTACTGACAGAGAAAACAACGTTTTGGCTAAGGTAAGTGAAGTGCTGCATCACCTTTTTAAGACATAAACTGTAATAAGTAATCATGTAATAATGATTTTTGTTACAACTCACGGCTCAGCACAACGAAAGCATTTGAAGTTTTGGTTATGAACATGGCGGCACAGTCATTCAGTGATGTTGTGAATCCAGACACAACTCTGAGCTATTCACATTATAAATGTACTCAAGATTTGTAAACACATATGCCCTCTTACAATGGAAATTAATAATCCTCAGAATTTTAATTGATAATGCCATAGTACTAGGCGGCTTATGATTGTAATAAAATGCAACCTATAAATGTCAGATTAATTATTGAACAGAACTAAACCCAGGTGGAGGTGTATTTACAATTGTTATTTAAAGGTATACTATCTAATTTTTGGCACTATGTAACATTGTTTTGGTTGTGCTCTGTGGATGAATATGGTTCTTTCTCATAACTAAAAAAAGAGGGATTATCCTACTGCTGATAAAATATTTGGTACTATATCAGGGCTCCAGACTAACTATTTCACGTGTTCGTCCTGCAGATAATAAAGCAGGGTAAATGGTATGCCTATTTGGCATACTGTCCAGGGGTTGCCCGGACCCAGAGTGTTCCCTCCCTCGGGTAGGAACGGGCTAATGGTGAGGAGTCGGGGTGGAGGAGGGATGCTGAAAGAATTAGAGAGAACGAAGGTAAAACGGCTTAGGCTATTTATAGAGGTTCTATGCAATCGTTCACATATTTTACCTATTTTAACTCCATTAATGACAAATGCTTTGATCATAAATAGATTTAACTCATAGAAATTACAATGTGCAGTATTCTTTTAATTTCAGAGGGATATGACACAGGGCTCCAGGGCTACTAATAATACTACATGTCTATTTCTTTGGGTAATACACGTTTGACAGTAAAGCACTGAGTGTCACGCTACGCTGCCGGAAGGAACACAGAGTCGAGAGTAATCGAGAGGGTCTTTATTAATCCAACACAGGGGTAAATCCAACATGGAACACAGGAGGAAGACACATGTATGTAACTGGTAGACCCAATAAACAGACTGAACAGACATGGGTTTTAAAGACAGGCTAACAAGGGACCAAGGAGACACACCTGGGAACTAATCAATTAAGGAGGGACAGAAACTGGGTCACAATGAACATGGGGAATGGAACACATGCAGGGAAAACACAACATAATGAGCCCGGGGTGTGACATTACTCCCCCCCTCCCGGAAGGTGAGACCTCGCACCATAGAAACAACAGAGGGAGGCATGGGTGGGAACTTGGGAAGAGGTTCCGGTGGAGGACGGACTCCCGGGAGGGGGGCCAGCAGACAAAGACCATGGAGGGAGGAGCCAGGGAGGAGACAGGAAGGACCTGGAGCAGGAGGAACCAGGCAGGACCCAGGCCACAGCTATAACAACCCAAGGTGGAGCCGACGGTGGGAGGAGCCATGGAGGAGGAATGGCCGATGACTCCAGGGGGCTGACCAACGGCGGAGGAGCAGGAGCCTGAGGCGGAGACAGAGAGCCGAAGAGCCAGGGTGAAGTGGAGGATCCGGAGGTCCTAGGCGGAACCGCTGGTGCCGGCAACCAACACAGAGCTGTGGATCCGGGAGGCCGCGGTGGAGCCAGAGCGACAGAGGACTGAGGTGGAGCCGAGGGGATGAAGGAGCCTGATGGAGCCTGACGGAGCCGGAGGGATGAGGCGAAGCCAGAGGAGTGGATTCCCAAGGCGCAGGACGGTCGATGCCAGACCAAGGTGGAGCCGGAGGGACGAGGGAACCAGGCAGAGCTTGTGGACTGCCGGGCCATGGTGGAGAGGAGAGAGCTAGGAACCATGTTGGAGCCGACGGGTCAACGGGCCGAGGCAGAGTCCAGGCCTCGGAGGCAGGAGGCGGAGGTGAGGGAGACTCAGAGCACGGCGACGCTGGAGGATGGCAGTCCCGCGGAGCTCGCACCGCAATGGTGGGCTGAGGGTGAGCAGAGGGGCTGCCAGATGACAGCGGTGGAGGAGGCAGGAGCTGGTGGGAGGGCGGGCATTTTTGAGGACAAGCCACAGGAGGGCACATTCTAGGAGCTGGCACTGGAGGACATATTCTAGGAGCATATTCTCTGGGGCTGGAGCCGACACTGGAGCGAGCTCTGGGGCTGGAGCTGACACTGGGCTTAACTGGGGATAAGGAGCCCTTTCTGGGTTTAACTCAGGAACAGCCACTGGAGAATCGGAAGCCCCCTCAGGGCTGGACGAGGAAACCAAGGACGAAGAATGGCTGGATGGGACCAGCGGAGAGGTCGGAGAGAGGAGGGGGGCCCTCAGCTCTGTCGCTTTATGCGGTGATGGCTCGTCGGTCGCGGCGGGCTCGGGCATGCGCTCCACTCATCGGGGAGATGGTGGGCTGGGCTCTGGGTCCGGAGTGGACCTGGCAAGATCCTCCATGGGGCAGACGGTGAGAGGAGACCTGTTTCTCGCCAGAGTCCACTCCACGAATGCGGCGAATTCCTCCCGAGGACCATCTTCGGATGATGGCGCTCTGCATGCAGTGTTGAGGCTGGCGATATAGAATGTGCAGAGTGCGTCATTCGGGTAGGTGGTGAGATGGGCTAGCAACAGGAACTGCCTCATATGGTCCTCGAGAGAACATCCTTCCTGCACCAGCAGGAGGAGGAGGAGGAATTCGGGGGGAAGGAGGGGATCCATAAAACACAACACTACGGAAAGAAAAAGGACTGAGGAAAACCAGAAAGCAAACAGAGGGTAGACACGCAAATTAACTTTTGTTGGTCGGGTCTTCTGTCACGCTCCGCTGCCAGAAGGAACACAGAGTCGAGAGTAATCGAGAGAGTCTTTATTAATCCAACAAGGGGTAACTCCAACATGGAACACAGGAGGAAGACACACAAATGTAACTGGTAGACCCAACAAACACAGACTGAACAGACTGAGGTTTTAAAGACAGGCTATCAAGGGACCAAGGAGACACACCTGGGAACTAATCAGACACACCTGGGAACTAATCAATTAAGGAGGGACAGAAACTGGGTCACACAGAACATGGGGAATGTAACACATGCAAGGAAAACACAACATAATGAGTCCAGGGGTGTGACATTTAGCTTGAGTTGGGAAGCATGCACAATTTTCTTTTATTAACAATAGTAACTTGCAAAATCTAATTCTTATATAGCAAATTCATATATTCTACTCTTATTAAATGTACCATTATTTCTCTATAGTATTATACGGAACTGATGACAAGTTATGTGATTATAAAAGGAGCACTCTTTGGGCCCTATCATACACTTGGCGCAATGTGTCGCCAGGCGTGACACTAGTGTTTTTTGCAAGTTTCAGCCGGACGTGTTGTCATTTTCACATCCTGTGCCACGTTGTTTAAATAGCAAGTGCATTTGCACCCATTTGTGCACCCATGGGCGTGCTGGTCTGAAAACGAGAAACTGAAATCTATAGGGGTGCTTAGATTTGATCATGCACGTTAAAATATTTATTTAAATCTTCTTTTTCAGAATCTTATTTACAGCATTATCTTAACAGGCTGAATAAACGTATTGGGAGAACACCGGTAGTTCTATGTGAAATCAGACATTTGAGCATTTATAGCCAAAATGGCATGATCATAACCTCCGCAAATATTAGACTGTGAGATTGGTGGTCGAATCGGGTTCCTCCTATCGAAGCATTGTATCGTCAACTATTCAGGGTCACCCCTAGTAATATCTAAGTGTTTTGCCAGAGTATAATTTAAATTTGTGTTAAAACTATTTTTAATTATGTACTCAATAATGCCTTCTGTTGTTGAACTGGGAAAAAATTAACACAACACACACATATTGGATATGAATATGTATGTGAGTCAATGTGTTTAGACCTGAAATTTTAAAATGTTGTAAATGAATTATTTTAGTCTTTCATTCAGTTTTCCCTTAATCTCACTCCCAATCTCAGTCAACCACTCCTCTCTCATTGTCTCATTTAGTCATGCAGTTCATTCACACTCTGTCACTCTTTGTGTATCTCCGCCTTCAATAAAGAATACATTTATTTTTAACATTAAAAAAAAGATCCACCAAAAATATAAGTGCCCTGGGAGACTTCCTGAGGTGGAAACTTTGATTTTGTTTTTAGGTTATATATATATATATATATATATATATATATAATATATATATATATATATATATATATACATATTTACATTTTAATGGTTGTTTTCTTTCTCAGGTAGATGCTGGAACAAAAAGCAGCCAGGCCACAGCATCTAAAATGGAGACTTCTATTAAAGTGGGACGGTGGAAGGAGCAGAAGAACCAAAAGATCAAAGATCAGGCAGAGCTCTACTGATGCCCCTTAGGGGATTGATTTATCTATAATTATCTATAATATCTACTTAATGTTCTGATGTAGTTATAATTGGTCATTGTTTTGTTTTATAAATCTATTTAATACATTCTAGTGTTCAATAGTTTGGGGTCAGAAAGTTTTTTTTTTTTTTTTTTTTTTTTTTTTTTTTTCAAGATATTACTTGTATTCAGCAAGGGCGCATTAAACTGATAAAAAGCAACAGTAAAAACTTTTACATTGTTGGACAAAAATCCTGTTTAAAAAAATGCTGCTCTTTTAAATGCTCTATTCAAAGTAACCTTAAAAAATATATATTACTGTTTGCAAAAATGAAGCAGCACAACTGTCTTTGAGATGATAAAAAAATGCACCAAAACAGAATATTTTAATCATTTCTTTTGGATTGTATGACACAGAAGACCGGAGTAATGGCTGCTGAAAATTAAACATCATAGTAAAACAGTTTTTTTTTTTATTAAAACAGCTATTTAAAATTGTAATATTTCATAATGTTACTGCTTTAACTGTACATTTACAAAAACATTTACAAATCTTACCTATCCTAAACTTTTGAACAGTGTTTTTCTTCATTTTTTACATGGCCATGAATAAATCAAAGTATTTGAAATTTATGAGACTTAATTTATTACTTCTACTTTCAACTTATAATTATTCTCCATGTGATTTAATAGTACAGTAATATTGCAGCATTCAGCAGGTACAAAGTTTTATTTGTTAAGGCCACAAAGGCCCTACACAGGTTTATGTCCACATTTCCCTCCAAAGTGTGGGCATACTGTGAGGTCCGCTGGGGCCCTAGGTACACATTTTCAACTGGGATGCTACTTAGGACAAATAGAGGGGACACTTTTGGCCCACAGTATTCCCACTCTTTCTCCACTGGGCCCACACCCAGCCCACAGTGTACCCACACTTCCACCATTATGCCCACAGCCAGCCCACACTGTGTACCTGTGGGCATGTTATGGGCACACAATTGGCCCCATTGGGGGCCCACTCAGCTTTGTGTGGGCCAGCCCACACTCAACCCACACTTTTGAGCTGTCCCACTCGGGCCCACACACGGGCCCCATAGTACTTTTTGGGGTACTTTGGGGTAAAGATTTTTTGCCCACAGTGGGCCTCAAAGGGGCATGTTTGCTGAGATGTCACTTCCTGTTGCCAGCAGTTGGAGCTATGACTATAACTGAATTTGGGCATTGGTGTTTGTTCAGGACATAACACCTATAAGGCGTGTGGAATTTGGGGCAGATCAGACATTGCTTGCCTGAGTTACATAAATTTCCTGTTTCATTGCTGCTAGCATGTTTGAGAACATTTCTAGCACGTTTAGCACGCAATGGCATATTTTACTGTGTTGCAAATAGTGCATAACAGTGTAAAACATGACACTTCCTGTTGCCAGTAGGTGGCTTTATAACTATAACCAAATATGAGCATGTAGATGTAATCAAACTTGTGAAGTTTGAGGCAGATTGGACATTGTATGCATGAGTTACAGTAATTTTCTGTTTCACTGCATTAATAACATGCTTAAACACTTAGCTAAGTGTTGCTAGCATGTTTTAGCATGCTTCTAGAATGTTGCCAGCCTATGTAACACTTGTTGATGCTTTTTATTATGTTGCTAGGAGTCCATAACAATGTTAAACATGTCACTTCCTGTTGCCAGCAGGTGGCGCTATGACTATAATCGAATACGGGCATGTTGATGTGTTCAGGACAGGACTCTTATCACACTTGTTCAATTTGGGGCATATTGGACACTGCATGCCTGAGTTACAGCAACTTCCTGTTTCACTGCATGAATAGCATGCTTTAGCACTTAGCTATGTGCTTCTAGCATGTTTTAGTATGTTTCTACCATGTTGTCAGCCTAATTAACACTTGTTGACGCTTTTTAATATGTTCCTAGGAGTCCATAACAGTGTTAACCATGTCACTTCCTGTTACTGGCAGATGGCGCTATAACTATAACTGAATTTGGTCATGAGTGTTTGTTCAGGACAGAACACCTATCACACGTGTGAAGTTTGGGGCAGATCGGACAATGCTTGCCTGAGTTACAGCAACTTCCTGTTTCATGGCGAAACATCAAACTTTGTCAGGCCGCCAGGGACACACCCCTTGACGAAAACTCAAAATCTTCACAATTTAACGTCACAAAGGTCTAATGATGACCCTCACCAAATTTAAAGATGATCCGATTAAAACTGTAGGAGGAGTTCGTCAAAGTACGAGGCATGGAAATGGCAAAAACTGCACAAAAATTGTACAGGAAATTCAAAATAACAAAATTCCTGTTGGGTTCTGGATTTTGTACCAAGATACTTTTTTGTAGGTAATGGTGTGTTATATGTGTGTACCGTTTTTCATGCATGTACGTAAAACGCACTCCGTTGAAATTTTACAGGTGGTGCTATCAAGCCATTTTGCCACACCCACTTCTGAAACCTATATCAGATGTAAATTTTCGCCAGTTCTGACGCGTGTGCAAAGTTTCGTGAGGATTGGAGCATGTTTAGGCCCTCAAAAATGCGATTCACTTTGGAGAAGAAGAAGAAGAAGAAACGGAGCAACTCCAAGAGGGTCCTCGCAATGCGGTGCTCGGGCCCTAATAATAACACATCTACAACCATGGTGCATAATTAGTTGATATGTGATCTTATTAGTCATTAAACTTACTGTTTAAATTTGATATAGAATGATACTCAATACATGTTTGGCAGTTGCCAGACAACTGATCTGCTGTTCCATTAAAATGAAGAGTCAATATAATTTTTCTCTTTTAATGCAATATTTGTGTAAAGACACACAAAAAAAGACCTGCATCATATTAGAAAAGATCCACAATGACACATTGCATTACTTTATAACTGGTTTATGGCATAATGCAGAGGAAGTTTGTGCCATTTATAATTTTGTGTCTGTGCTTGATACTTTTCACATGGGTCTACTTATATGGTGTTTTAAGGTTTATAGCAACAACTAATAGTACAAATTAGAAATCAATAAAGCTAATTTAAATCGAGTGAATAACCAGCCTGTCACAAAGGGCCTAGTAGACTAACTTACTTCTGACTTCATGTGTTTCCTTGAGGGCAGCAGCGCTGTCACACCCAAACCAAAGGCGCAGATTTATGTGTCCCTATAGAATTGCATATGTATGTAATCATAAATACTAGTTAAATAAAAACTTATTAAAACAATATACGCATGACAGATAGTCAGAAATACAGATCTGTGAACTATATGGACAAAAGTATTGGGACACCTGACCTTACACCAACAAGGACTTTAATGACATTGTATTTAAAATGCATAGACATTAATATGGAGTTGGTCCTGCTTTTCAGCTTTTCTGGGAAAACTTTCCATGAGATTTTGGAGTGTTTCTGTGGGATTTTTTGCACATTTATGCAGTAGAGCATTTGTGAGGTCAGATACTGATGTTGGATGAGAAGGCCTGGTTCAGGATCTCCGTTCCAGTTCATCCCAAAGGTGTTGGATGGGGTTTAGGTCTGAGATCTGTGCAGCCGGTCGAGTTCTTCCACACCAAACTCATCCAACCATGTCTTTATGGACACTGATTTGTGCTGGAATATGCTGGAACAGAAAAGGGACCTTTCCCACAAAATGTCTTGGTATGCTTAAGCACTGAGATTTCTATTCTCTGGAAGTAAGTCACACCCCTGAAAACAGCCCCATACCATTATCCCTACTCCAACACACTTCACCAAACACCTGTCCCAATGCAGTCAGGCAGGTAACGTTCTCCTGGCATCTGCCAATCCCAGACTCACCCATCATCAGACTGTGTGATCATCAAACCTGTTCCATGAGTCTCCTGCCACACAGTCAGTGTGCTGATATTAATGCCAGTGGAAGTTTGGAACTCTTCAGCTTTGGAATCTGCAGAGCGTTGATGACTTTTACATACCATTCGCCTCAGCACTCCCTGCCTCACTACACACTGGCGACTCTATTTCAGACACTGGTTGCTGTCTGGGTATGCTTATGTTGAAAGATAATTATTAAATGTTTAATTTAATTTCTTAATTTGTGCATTTTTTATTATTATTTCCCTTGCTTTTGCTATACCTGCTATAAGAGGGAATGTAGCAATTTCAAGGTTTTAATTTGTTGTTTCAGGCTGATAGTGGCCTTTAGTTAATGCAGTTTTGGTACCAGACAAGACTTGTTGTAAACTGGTTTTGAAAAATAGACAAACAGATGTCATCTGACCTATTAATAAACATTATCACAGACAAATGACTGTTCAGCTGCCCAAAGCATCCTTCATTATACGGCTAAGCTAAGTGTGCATCACATACTTATCTTCATTTTCATTTCAATTCAACATTTATACAGTAATTGCTTTTAAGCTCAAATGATTTATCAAATGGATGAAAAATATCAAGGTATGACTTAAACACATTTTATTATTGCACACAAATCCATTGCATTACTGTGATAAGGCAGTACAATATTTACAGTTTATATATAGTTGCCTTCAAAAAGTATTGTTGCACCATCAAATTTTAATGATGGAATGTTTTTTCTTTCTCAAATCAAAGAAAAAAAAAATATTAAAATGACCTATTTGTCAATGAGGAATAAAAAGGGAATCGATACTTTCTGAAGGCACTATATATGTGACCCTGGACCACAAAAACAGTCTTAAGTCGCTGGTGTATATTTGTAGCAATAGCCAGAAATACATTGTATGGGTCAAAATTATAGATTTTTCTTTTATGCCAAAAATCATTAGGATATTGATAATGTTCCATGAAGATAATTTTGTAAATTTCCTACTGTAAACATATAAAAACTTCATTTTTGATTAGTAATATGCATTACTAATAACTTCATTTGGACAACTTCAAAGGCGATTTTCTCAATATTTAGATTTTTTTTTTTTGCACCCTCAGATTCCCGATTTTCAAATAGTTGTATCTCGGCCAAATACTGTCCTCCTAACAAACCATACGTCAATGGAAAGATGATTTATTCAGCCTTCTGGTGATGTATGAATCTCAATTTTGAAAAAAGGAACCCTTATGACTGGTTTTGTGGTCCAGGGTCACACATTTATAATGTGTACAATATTTCAACCCAAAAATTGAAACCTGCCCACTAAAATATTACCAGGTGTAACATCAAGCAAATCTGATCAAATCATCACACCTCTGTCAGTAATCCATCTATGGGTTGGTCCTGTTTTCACACAGAATAACCTAATATTATGGCAAGCAAACATAAACGCACAGACAGAAGATAAACGTGTGTAAATATTCCAGCTAAATGGACTGAGCAGTCATGTGTGAGTACTGTAACAGAGGAATCACGAAAAAAAAAATGTCCAAATCAACAAACTCTTATGGCTATTATCACATACTGTTTCTGCAGGACTGTAGAGAGAGGTGATTTTTCAATCTTGCATCCCGTTCAGTCTACGAGTCAGAATTCAGCACAAAATCTTCTTGCAATCACTTACTCCGTTTCATGCAAACTTTGTGTTCTCAGCGTACCATATAGTGTCTTTCTCATCAAGTACAAAAATATATTTCTATTGACGAGCAAACGTCAGTAAATATTAGTTATCTGCAGACAGATCTGTGGGGTGTTCAAAGTTACTTACTGTTCAGTCGAGTTACTCATTTAAGCGTTTAACATCACATTACACATGAGAGCAGACACACAATGATGTTTAAGATACTGTTTCTGCTTTTCTCGTTTAAAATCAAATACTTCAAGACAGAAGAACTGCTTGTTTTTATGCCTTACACACATTCGTAAAAGGACTCTCGTAACTAAGACTAGTTCATGTTCAGGCACACACACTAGCATAAAGGTGAAGTGTGTCATTTCTGCTCTTTGGCCCGTGCTGGTCACAGAGCGCTTCTCAACATGAAACTGGCAGGAAAGTTTCTCAGTGACAGACAAATGACACACTTCACCTCTGAAGAGTGAACGACACAGAAAACACAAGCACTGATGACAAGGACAGACGTCTCATCCATAGTTGTAGGTGAAGTTGTAAGTGCTGGGCTCTTTGGGCACAGGGGGAGGAGCCTCAGGGATGGCGATGTTCTCCAGGTCAAGGAGGCGGAGCTTCATTTCCATGCTCATTAATGTGTCAAGGTCACTTCGTGTGAGATCGCTGCCCAACTCCTTCCCCAAGAGTGCAGACACTCCATCCGTCCAGATGCAATACTGATCCACACAAACAAACGCAGCACAAATGTCACTCATCTTTCCCAATAAAGTGTAAAATATCATATTCAAGCACTGCAGTCTAATGTAGTCTCTGTGAATCTGTGCACTCGAGGCACAGAGATGTGTGTCTGGCGTGAGCGGGCTGTTTTTAAGGGCCAGTGATCGACAGCAGTTGTCATGTGAGACACAGTTAATGGAAGTCGGTCGAGATGCGTGAAGCTAGCGGTTTGATGTTCATAGTCTTGTTTTTTGCGTACTGCTGTTTGTAAATATTGCTGTAATGCAGTTCTAGGATTGCTCAGTTACTTTCAATGTTTTCTAGAGATGTGACTTTGCAGACATATGCACACAAATCATAGTCAATTTTTCCATAACATATGAATGAGTGTGACACTCTAAAGATTTGACAGGTTTTTAATATGTGTAAAGATGTAAAGACACGTAAACTACTGTGTGCTCTTTTAGAAACGCATCAATGTTTAATCAGTGTGAATTTCTACTGTCAAAATGACATTTGTTTTGGAGAAACTCATAAATAGGAATTTTTTTTTTTGATCATAAATTGTAATATCGATTTCTTAACTATTAGGGATGGGGAAATATGTACAAATAATTAAGAATTAACACACTGGCATCAAGTAACTAGTTGGTGTGAACTGAGATTATGGTGTAAATGCATATTAGTAATACTTGTGACAGGCGTTAGATCATCGCATAAAAAAAATAATGATCAGAATTGATCAATAGTAAAACAAAACATGTCAAATGGAAAAATGGCTCCACAGGAGAGCTAAAGTCACACGTGATATTTATTATAATGGGTTTATGTGACTACTGTTGATGTTTTTAGATTAAAAGCTTGTCAGATTGGTCATGTTCTGTAATTGTTGTTAAAACATTATATATATACAGTACAGGTCAAAAGTTTGGAAACATTACTATTTTGAATGTTTTTGAAAGAAGTCTCTTCTGCTCATCAAGCCTGCATTTATTTGATCAAAAATACAGAAAAAAATGTAAACTTGTGAAATATTATTACAACTTAAAATAATAGTTTTCTATTTGAATATACTTTTAAAAAAAATTATTTATTCCTGTGATGCAAAGCTGAATTTTCAGCATCATTACTCCAGCCTTCAGTGTCACATGTAACATCCAGTCTATCACATGATCATTTAGAAATCATTCTAATATTCTGATTTATTATGAGTGTTGGAAACAGTTCTGCTGTCTAATATATTTGATGAAGAAAAGGTTTTAAAAAGAACTGCATTTATTAAAAAAAAAAAAAAAAAATGCTAATAATATATATTCTAATAATATATTTTCTTTACTATCACTTTTTTATCAATTTAACACATCCTTGCTGAATAAAAGTATTGATTTTTATTTAAAAAAAAAGAAAGAAAAAAAATTACTGACCCCAAATTACTGACCAGTAGTGTATATTGTTATTACAAAATATTTATATTTTAAAAACATAGCTTTTTACAGCAGAACTGTTTCCAACTTTGATAATGAATCATCATATTAGAATGATTTCTAAAGGATCATGTGATAATGATCCTAAAAATTCAGCTTTGCATCACAGAAATAAATTATAATTTAAAGTATAATAAATTTAAAAACAATTATTTTAAATTGTAATAATATATCACAATATTACTTTTTTTTTCTGTATTTTTGATCAAATAAATGCAGGCTTGATGACACTTTTGGCAGACACTTTTATCCAAAACAACTTACAAACGAGGACAATGGAAGCAATTAAAATGACATTTCTGTCATCATTCACTTTCCCCATAGTTGTTCCAAACCTGCATGAGTTCCTTTCTTCTGTTGAACGCAAAGAAGATATTCTGAAAAACGCTGGTGACAAAATCATTTCTGGTTCCCAGTGACTTTGAAATTATAATGGAAATCAATAAGAGCCAGAAACTGTTTGGTGACACATGTTCTTCAAAATATCTTCCAATAACAACTTGAGGGTGAATAAATGACAGAATTTTTGTGTAAACTATCAACTAATAACAATGAACTAATTAACTAAACTAGACCAACTATTTTCCTGTTTGACACTGTAAAGCTGCTTTGACTCAATCAGGATTGTATAAAGCGCTATACAAATAAAAGTGATTGACTTGATTAGACAAAAGTGCAAATCAACTGTAACTAATTACTAGTGAGAATTTTTAATTGATTCATAGCCTTAGTTAACTAAAGAGTGTCCTCGAACTCTTGCATTTCCAACAGAACTGTGACTTTAGTGCTGTTTTTGAGACTCACCTCGTATTTGTTGGTTGCCACAAAGTTGAGAGCCTCATCAGGATCATAGAGGATGGAAAACGCCAACTCTAACACTTCCTACAAACACAACACTTCAGTCATGCATGTGTAACATAGAAATCGAATGTGTTTGTGTATTTTACAGATAATACTGCTTGAAAAAGTGAGTCAAACTAAACAATTCCTGAAGAAGTTTAGAGAGGAACCAGACTCAGCTGAAGGAATATATTTAAATCAACATGCATGCAATATTACCATATTAAGATGTCTGCTTCATAAATGCATTATTTAATAATGATGATTAGGTCAGTTTATGCAGGCGGGATTTGAAAAAAGACATTAAACAAGAGTTTATCTCTCTTTATCAGTTCTGTTCTATAATGTGCTGGTGAAGATGAAGGAAGAGGTTTTACCTTGTTCTGTTTGAGCGCACTCTTCTCCTTCATGTGCGGACAGTCTTTCCCCGTCAGCACCGCTTTAATGTCCGACACGGGAACTGTGGGTCAGTGACAGTAAGTGTGAATACACCGTGCAACACATGATGTGATAACTATTCTATCACAGAACTGCGCTCACTCGTATCGGTGAGCAGTTCAAACGGCACTTCGCCCTGTGGAGACTCGTCCAGATCTCCGTAGTGCAGGACCTTGTGATTCAACGACAGACGGCAGAACCAGAACTTCTCTGTGAGAGGAACCAAAGACCATTAGACACTCCAACAAGAGAAAACTGGCATTACAGACTAACACGGCAGAAGCAGCTGTGAGCTCATGGCACCTTGTCTCCGTCTGTTGCCGAGTTTGCGAAAGCAGCTTCCCTCACACAGACGACTGAGTCGCTGCTGTTTGATCAGCTCCAGAATCTCTGGCTGGATCCGCTCACGCAGATCACTGACAATCAAGAGGAAGCACACTTGAGACCAGCTTATATGAACACTGGATCGGTCGCTCGCTCCTCCTCGGTACGTTTGTCTTATTTTCTTGAGATTCAGAAATCAAGATATATTTACTGGAGAAGCAAAATGACAGAAGATAAGACTGGTCAAAATGAAGTGAGTTTATGTGAGTTTGTGATTAAAACAAGAACACATTTCTGCCAATGGGTTAAAAAAAAACAAAACAACTTAACTCTAAAAGTAATTTTCATAACCCATTGACAGATATGTGTGACCCGTGCTTGCAAAATTTTGAGCTACATGCAATAAAATGAGAAATGTCGATTTTTGTCAAATTTGAGTTTTTGACAAAAATGAGTTCATTAAGCCCTCGTCTAGCAATCCCAATGCTTCAAATAGTAATTAAACATCTAAACTTATCTTTATTTGTACGTTACTGAGAGAAGTACCCTTTCTCCGCTCGTTCACGATCTGCTGTCTCACGATCCACATACATATACAGAGAATTACAGGTTGTAAGTATTCACGCAAATATAATATATAATCTGTTCTGTCTTAAGTGAACGTTTGGGGAACTGTTGGGGATCCATACATTATATTAGATCTGTACATTACAGCAGGTCTTCATATATAGGCTGTCTGTCTCATTAATGTTAATCTAACAATAAAAGAAAAGAGGGAATCACTCGCTGGTCTTGATTGAACTGCTTTTGTAGTTTCAGTAATCAGTTTATTTGTAATGAACACACTAAAGGGATTTTTACATTTGATTGATTTTCTTGGATGCATTTGTTTAGATGTAAAATGAAAAAGGTAATGCACTATTTGTTTTTTCTTTCTTATATTTTTTCCTAGGTTTTTTTTTTTTTTTTTTTGCATATGTTCTTATTTATAATAACAAAGGTAAAATTAAAAATAGCTATATTGTGATTATTAATGTAGTTTTTTTGTGACTCATTTTGCCAGCACAGGTCACATTTGTTCCTGTTTTACGTATATAAACTTGCTTCATTTTGTTCAGTTTCTCCAAAAACAAGACTTGATTTCTTCATTTTGCATCTCTAGTATCTTGATTTGAGGATGTTAAGATATTTGTATTGGAAAACAAAACCACTGAGAAAAAACATTATTTTTGTAGCTCATGCAAGATTTAATGCCATGGCAATGAATTTAATATTTTCTGCTCTGATTTAAGACCTTTTTAAGACCTGCAGAAACCCTGTAACGAGAAACTATGCTTCGAATCACAGGTCAAGAGCTGTAGGTCCCACCACACAACTTTAAAAATCATCAAGACTTCTCATTTTGTTTCATTTCCTTCAAAAGACCTCAGGTGCATTAGCGGTTCATAACTAAATGATTGACTGATTAGGAGACTCTTGATCTTGAATAATGCAGAAGTTCTTGACTCACATTATAGGGGGTGACTGGAAGTCGTCCTGACTCATTCTCTCAGACTGACGCAGACGCAGGACCTCCGAGTAGCTCAGACTGCGCAGTTTGACCCGCAGCTGCTCCAGAGACGGCGGTTTCATGGCCAAAGCTCTAGTGATCTGTTCTCGCACCACCGTCATCACCTAAAACACACACAGTTTTCACTGACACAAACACACACAAATGAAAGTGTTTCTCCTCCAGCACACACGCTCACTAACACACACCTTGTTGAAATCTTCTGCAGTGGCCCTCATTTCTTTCCATGTCTTATTGAGCAGCTGTATGCAGACGCAGAAGAACTCTTCCCAAGCACGCTCGTGGGTAAAAAACATGGGATGGAAGTCGTTACACCCTTCATTCGCTGCAGAGTCAAGACAAGACAAGACAAGACAAGCCTCTCTTTATGTGTACGTCACGGAAACACACACATTATAGAAACATTTGTCACAGTTCAACCTAAAAATGTAACAAAACTGGATGACATCAATACGAATCCATTTTTAACAGTACAGGTCAGATCCACAGTCCAACTCATCCATCAGTGAACTGAGGAATTAAAACAATTGCAGAATACTTACGCAGTTCTCCAACCTGTAGAATATCACACAGCATGCGCGTCAGCTCAATGGCAGAGCGACCAAATGGACACTCATGTTTATCTTCTCGACTGCAGTTTTCTAGAACAATCTGAAAAACATTGGCATAGTATGTACAGGCCATTGACATTTTATTATTATATTTTTTATCAATAGGAGAGGTGAAAGAGGACATAAGTAACAGAAGGGAGAAGAGGAAAGGGAAATTGGAACACAAAAGACACAAGCGCATGAGCAGCACCACACCACATGTTCCACAGGAAAACATCCTACCGGCATCAGCTCTGATTCTATTCAAACAAGACGTGCTGTAGTGTGCCAGTAATGTTACCCGGAAACTCTTTTTTCAACATTACAGATCTGGCTTTGATTCACTCAGATGACTGTCTGATAATAATAATATATAATCAGATTCAAATAATACAGCATTATAATGAATTATTATTATTCTAGCATTGTTATTATAGATGACTATGTTTTTACATAATTAGTTGTACTCAACAATTACAAAGAGGGCACAATGTTTGAGAAAATACGGTTATGAATGTGTTTTCTTACTCTAATATATGTGTCCTGATGCACTTTGGCTAGGTAAAGCATGTTGTCTAGTGCCAACATTCCCGGTGGTGTCTGAGTGAAATCGATGGCAGGATTCACAGGATTCTGTGCACAAAACACAATACACACATTAGCACATCACTATCCCCAATGATCATCAAACCATCATATCACACACATCATCATATCACCATCATTGATCATCATTAAACCTCTCATCATAACACACATATCATCACATCACTATCACTAATCGTCATAAAACCATCATCACATCACACACATTACTATCACTGATCATCATTAAAAAATCATCACATTACCATCACTGATCATCATTAAACAATCATCACATCACACACATCACTATCACTGATCATCATTAAACCATCATCACATCACACACATCACCACATCTCTATCACTATTCATCATTAAACCATCATCACATCACTATCACTAATCATATTTAAACCATCATCACATCATCACAAGTGACATGACATACAGCCAAGTATGGTGACCGATACTCAGAATTCATGCTCTGCATTTAACCCATCCAAAGTGCACACACACAGCAGTGAACACACACACACACACCGTGAACACACACGGTGTGTGTGTGCTTTGAAAGGAGCAGTAGCCAGCCATTTATGCTGTGGCGCCCGGGGAGCAGTTGGGGGTTCGGTGCCTTGCTCAAGGGCACCTCAGTCGAGGTATTGCCGGCCCGAGACTCGAACCCACAACCTTAGGGTTAGGAGACAAACTCTCTAACCATTAGGCCACGACCCCCCCCATCATCATTAAGCAATCATCACATCACACACATCATCACATCACTATCACTGATCATCATTAAACCATTATCACATCACACATCACATCACCATCACTAATCATAATTAAACCATCATCACATCACACACATAATCACATCACTATCATTGGTCATCATTAAACAATCATCACATCACACACATCATCACAAGTGACATGACATACAGCCAAGTATGGTGACCCATACTCAGAATTTGTGCTCTGCATTTAACCCATCTAAAGTGCACACAGCAGTGAACGAACACACACACACACACACACACACACGTTTGTTTTTTGTGAATTGTGGGGACATTCCATAGGCGTAATGGTTTTTATACTTTACAAACTGTATGTGCTATTGTCCTACACCAACCCTACACCTAACCCTACCCCTTACAGGAAACTTTGTGCATTTTTACTTTCTCAAAAAAACTCATTCTGTATGGTTTTTTAAGCGTTTTGAAAAATGGGGACATGGATTATGTCTTCATAAGTCACCCTCTCCTTGTAATACCTGTGTCATACCCATGTCATTATACAAAGTTGTGTCCTGATATGTCACAAAAAACACACACACACACACACAGACGGACACTCACACACATAGACACACATAGACACACACACACACACACACACACACACACACACACACACACACACACACACACACACACACACACACACACACGGAGCAGTGGGTATCATTTATGCTGCGGCGCCCGGGGAGCAGTTGGGGGTTCGGGGCCTTGCTCAACGGCACCTCAGTCGTGGTATTGCCGGCCCAAGACTCGAACCCACAACCTTAGGGTTAGGAGTTAATCTCTTTAACCACTAGGCCACGACTTTCCCCATCATCATTAAGCAATCATCACATCACACACATCATCACATCACTATCACTGTTCATCATTAAACCATCATCACATCACACACATCACATAACCAATCATAATTAAACCATCATCACATAGCACACATCACATCACCAATCATAATTAAACCATCATCACATAGCACACATCACATCACCATCACTGATCATCGTTAAACCATTATCACATCACACACATCATCACTATCACTGATAGTCCTTAAAGCTTTTTAAAATATCACAATTATTCACTATAATTGATAGTAATTAAGTCATTATGTCATCGCACACATCACATCACCAATCATAATTAAACCATCATCACATCGCACACATCACATCACCAATCATAATTAAACCATCATCACATAGCACACATCACATCACCATCACTGATCATCGTTAAACCATCATTAAATCATTATCATTGGTCATCATTAAACCATCATCACATCACACACATTACTATCACTGATCATCATTAATCAATCATCACATCACACACTTTACATCACTATCACTGATCATCATTAAACCATCATCATATTACACCACACACATCATCACTATCACTGATCATCATTAAACCATTATCACATCACACACATCATCACTATCACTGATCATCATTAAACCACCACATCACAAACATCAGCACATCACTATCACTGATCATCATTAAACCATCACATCACACACATCACCACATCACTATCACTGATCATCATTAAACCATCACATCACACACATCATCACTATCATTATCACTGATCATCATTAAACCATCACATCACACACATCATCACATCACTATCACTGATCATCATTAAACCATCACATCCACACACATCACCACATCACTATCACTGATCATCATTAAACCATCACATCACACACATCATCACTATCATTATCACTGATCATCATTAAACCATCACATCACACACATCATCACATCACTATCACTGATCATCATTAAACCATCACATCACACACATCATCACATCACTATCACTGATCATCATTAAACCATCACATCACACACATCATCACATCACTATCACTGATCATTATCAAACCATCACATCACACACATCATCACATCACTATCACTGATCATCATTAAACCATCACATCACACACATCATCACTATCATTATCACTGATCATCATTAAACAACCATTATATCACATCACATCAGCACATCACTGTCATCTATCATTATTAAACCATCATCACATCACACATCAACACATCACTTTCATCATTAAACCATCATCACATCACACACATCTAGGGATGTAACGATTAACCAGTTGAAAATCGATTTAAATATGTGACAATTCAAATTGGTTGAGATGCTAAACAAAATGTGATTCATTTAGGGGTAGGAGTTTATATGAATGTATGTCTGAGGGGAACTTACTGTCTTTAGAAAAGTTTAGATGGTATTTTTTCTTTTCTGTATTTTCTGTATTCTGTATTTATTTTTTCTGTATAATGCATATTAAAGTTCATAAGTGCAGCGCTGCTTTGTTTACAGTGGTAACCAAGGAAATGCTTTAAGCGCCACCTGCTGGCAGAGAGTGAATCTGCATCTCGCTCAGCTCGTCTACTTTTTCTGTTACATGCTGATATTTATTATATATAGTTCCACAAAACTGAAGTCAAACCTTTCTGTTTTTGCTTAAAAATTTTTTAATTATACAATCTAATTTAGATTAAAAACTGTTTGTGCTTCATAAATGCAGCATCTTTGTTTGGATCATGATTAAAATGCAGTGGTTGCCTCTAATTTTAAATGAAACGAGCACAGAAAAGCCTTATTTTGTTTATATGAAGAGATTTATTTTACTTGTGTTACTTATTTATTTGATTTGGGGCTTGTTTGAAAATTTAAATTTAGTTTTGTTCTTTACATTTACATTCTATTTAAATGTTGTCATTTAGCAGACACTTTTATCCAAAGCGACTTACAAATGAGGACAATAGAAGCAATCAAAGCCAACAAAAGAGCAATAATATGCAAGTGCTATATTAGTATATTATTATAGTTATATTTCAATTTCACTAAAAAATGTGCAGCATTTTGTCCAAGCAATAATAAAAGGACACATTTAGTTTACTATTTGTCTTAAATCTCATTTTGTTTAAAAATAATAATAATCGTGAATCGTATTGAATCGTGAGTTGAGTGAATCTTTACATCTCTACACACATCATCACATCACTATCACTGATCATCATTAAACCATCACATCACACACATCATCACATCACTATAACTGATCATCATTAAACCATCACATCACACACATCATCACATCACTATCACTGATCATTATCAAACCATCACATCACACACATCATCACATCACTATCACTGATCATCATTAAACCATCACATCACACACATCATCACTAACACTATCACTATCAGTGATCAGCTTCCGGCTTCGCTACCGTTCAGACGTTCTTGCTTACTGCTCTGCGCTTTGCTTCTTATTTCTGTACTTTTCTAAGGTTTTTTCTAAGATTTTTACTTCAGCAGATCAGCACAGTGCTCAAACAACAGATTTTTGGCACAAACACAAACTAAAAACTCTTTGGGACTGGAATAATACTACAAAAAGAAGATTTTGCTTCCCACTGCCAGCAGCTTACATTCCGGAGACGGGAAAACAACTGCCTACATTCAAACAGAAGAGAGAGAAAATGCCTCCTGTTGAATATACTTGTTGAACTGCTGCAAACTTCTACAAAGGATTGTGGTTCTTGAAACAAAGTTACTTGCTGGACTTCCAAAACAGACGGAACACTCAGCAGACCGTCGTCATGGACCTTCTCAGCATACAGCCGGTGAGTCCTGTGAATCTAGTGAATCTCAACAGTTTATACCAAGTGTAAAGGAACAAGCCGAAACTGATCGGCACACTAATCAATGGCACAATCAGGGAGCGAGACCCAAAGGCACACAAGACATCAGATTGTCACGAGTTTCTCGTATTGCTGCTGTAGCATCCTCTACTCCAGATTCGACTATGACAAGGCTTGTGAATACCAGTATTCTACCACCCCCATATACATCTTGAGAACACATTTGAAGCATTAATGAATGAGGGTCAGGAATCTCCAAATGTGATTAAACATGGATCAGATCAGCCAGCTGCTAACATCGCTACTAACAGGTGCTCAAGGTCGAGCAGACAGCGGCATTCAGCTCAGAGCGCAGCCGAGCCCAGGACTCTGATAGTGGGCAACTCCATTATCAGAAACATCAGTAGCAGGACTACAACAGCATGGTGCCTTCCTCAAGCAACGGTCTCTCAGCATTCTTAAGGACTCCTCTCACCCTGACCATAGACTGTTTAACCTCCTGCCCTCTGAGAGGTGCTTCAGGAGCCTCCGGAAAAGGACCAGCAGACTCAGGAACAGCTTTTTCCCTACAGCTGACTCCTTACTGAATTCTGCCCTCTGACACCACCACCCCACCCCCCACAACACACACACACACACACACACACCAAACACACACACTCCTCACCCCTCCTCAACACTACATCTGGCTTACAAACAAACAAAAATTAGTTCACTTGTTATTACTTGCACTACTGTCTGTTCATAGTATTCTGTTCATCCAGAACACTGAATGATCCATTTGCACACTGGAATATTTTTCTATGCACTTTTACTGTCCATTGCACTAGTGTAAATAATGTTCATATGCTCATAGTTTCTGCTTATAATGTACATACACTTATTACATAATCCATCTGTATAGTATGTTCATAGTACACCTATTTGTATATCATGCTGATAGTATTTAAAAATCCGTAAATCATGTCCATAGTACTGCCTTATCTGTATATTTATTGTACATTTGTAACATATTGTAGACACTGTATATCCTGTACTTACTGCTTATTGCACTTCTGGTTACATTTACATTACATTTACAATCAGTCATTTAGCAGACGCTTTTATCCAAAGCTACTTACAAATGAGGACATTGGAAGCAATCAAAAACAACAAAAGAGCAATGATATATAAGTGCTATAACAAGTCTCAGTTAGCCTAAACACAGTATACGTAGCAAGGGCTTTTAAATAATATAATAAATAAAAAGAAAACAGATAGAATAGAAAAAGAATAGAGCAAGCTAGTGTTAGAGGTCTTTTTTATAATTGTATAATAAATGAAAAGAAAATAGATAGAATACAAAAAGATTAGAAAGGTAGTTA
Source organism: Cyprinus carpio (assembly GCF_018340385.1). NCBI lineage: Eukaryota > Metazoa > Chordata > Actinopteri > Cypriniformes > Cyprinidae > Cyprinus > Cyprinus carpio. Next base: position 1,516,387 of record NC_056582.1, on the reverse strand, counting down.
GATTTTTAAAAAAAATAGAATTAGAATAGTGAGTGCAAAAGTTAGAGGGTCAAATAAAGATGGAAGAGATGTGTTTTAAGCAGATTCTTGAAGATGGCTTAGGACTCAGCTGGTTAAATGCTAACTGCAGTTCGTTGCCTTGTACCTTACATGTGCAATGACAATAAAGTTGAATCTAATCTAATCTAAAAAATGTTTACAGAACAAGCGGGAACCCAGTGTGCCTGTAGCTTTCTCTATTTCAGTTTTATTATATGATAGAAAGTCTAAGTCTTTCTCAAGCCGAAGGGCTAACTCATCTAATCTGCGGCCTATTATGCATCAAACTAAGATTGCTGTAAAGACAAAAAGCACTGCCATCAAGTTAGCATTTTGAAACATTCACTTACTAAAAAAATTATTTATTTCTAATCAATGACTTGATAACCACAAACAATCTGGATTTTATGTTTCTAAACGAATGATTTATTGAAGACAGTTGGTGTGGAAAGTTCCTCAATGAAGCACCCCTCCTAACTTCACTTTCATGAGTGTCTGCAGGACTGTTAGGAGAGGTGGAGGTGTAGCTGCTCTATTTAAAGATGTCTATCAATGCAAGCAAATGTCATTTGGTCAGTACTTGTCTTTTGAATATCTAGGGATTGTGCTGAAAGGTGCTCCACGCATTCTGTTTATCATTATTTACAGGCCTCCAAAATACTCTCCAGCCTTTGTTGAAGAGGTCACAGAAATGTTATCAATGATTTGCACAATGTTTTGCTATTGCAGGGGATTTTAATATTCACATAGATAATGCAGAAAACAAAACTACAAAAGAAATGATAACGGTTCTAAACACTTTTGACCTGATTCAGCATGTGCATGGACCCACACACAAACGTGGACATACTGTAGATTTAATCATCAGTAGGGGTCTAAACATTTCATCCATTGTTATTAAGGATGTAGCACTATCTGATCACTTCTGTATTTTCTTTGATATATTGATCTCTGTTACCACTGAATCTAGATCTGTCTTTGTCAGAAGGAGATGCATTAACGAGAACACTAGTGTGCTGTTTATGGAGGCTATATCTTTAACACCAAGCAATTCTGCAGACTCTGTTGATATTCTACTTGATTTCTTTAACTCAAAAGTTAAGAATGTTATTGATGATATTGCTCCTGTAATAGTCAATAAGAAAATTAGCAGACAGAAATCTGTTTGGACAAAATCAACAGCAGTTCAGAGTATGAAAAGACAATGCAGAAAAGCCGAGCGGATGTGGGGAAGACGAAACTTGAAATTCACTATAGCATCTATAAAGACAGCCTTCATGCTTTTAATGTGAAACTAGCCACAACTAGACAGAGTTTCTTCTCAAACCTTATAAACAGTAACTTAAACAACACTCGTACTCTTTTTGCCACTGTTGAGAGACTGACAAACCCCCCAAGTCAGATTCCCAGTGAAATGCTCTCAGACAGCAAATGCAGTGAGTTTGCTTCCTTCTTTTCTGAGAAGATCATTAATATCAGGAAGGCAATTAGCACATCCTCAAGTAATGCAGAGGTCAGACAGATTTGGCCACAACATCAAAAAGATACTATGTCTATTTTTGAAGCAATTGATAGCAAAATTTTGGAAGAAATAGTGCAGCACCTAAAATCATCAACCTGCTATCTTGACACACTTCCCACATCTTTTTTTCAAAAGTGTGCTTAACTGTTTAGAAGCAGATCTCTAAGAAGTGGTGAACACCTCACTTCTTTCTGGCACATTTCCAAACTCCCTGAAAACTGCAGTTGTTAAGCCCCTCCTGAAAAAGAGCAATCTTGATAACACCATTTTGAGTAATTATAGACCAATATCTAATCTTCCTTTTATAGGCAAAATTATAGAAAAAGTAGTTTTTAAATCAGCTGAACAAATACTTAAACTCAAATGGATACCTGGACAATTTTCAATCTGGTTTCCGAACGCATCACAGCACAGAGACAGCACTCATTAAGATAATAAATGATATTTGCTTAAATTCTGACTTTGGCAGAATATCAGTGCTGGTATTGCTAGGGCTCAGTGCTGCGTTTGACACTGTCGATCATAACATACTACTAGAGAGACTGGAAAACTGGGTCGGGCTTTCTGGGATGGTACTCAAATGGTTCAGGTCATACTTAGAATAGAAGGGATAGGTTATTATGTGAGTATAGGAGAGCATAGCCTGTATATGCTCCCACTAAGTCAGATAATGAGAAAGAACCAAAGTGCCTATCACAGCTATGCTGATGATACACAGATTTACCTAGCCTTATCTCCAAATGACTACAGCCCCATTGACTCCCTCTGCCAATGTATTGATGAAATTAATAGTTGGATATGCCAGAACTTTCTTCAGTAAAACAAGGAAAAAACTGAAGTCATTGCATTTGGAAACAAAGATGAAGTTCTCAAGGTGAATGCATACCTTGACTCTAGGGGACAAACAACTAAAAATCAAGTCAGGAATCTTGGTGTGATTCTAGAGACAGACCTTAGTTTCAGTAGTCATGTCAAAGCAGTAACCAAATCAGCACACTATCATCTAAAAAAGATTGCAAGAATGAGATGTTTTGTTTTCAGTCAAGACTTGAAGAAACTTATTCATGCCTTTATCACCAGCAGGGTGGACTATTGTAATGGTCTCCTCACTGTCCTTCACAAGAAGACCATTAGACAGCTGCAGCTCATCCAGAACACTGCTGCCAGGATTCCGACTATCCTGCATATGACTGCATATCCTGACTATGAGCATATCACACCAGTTCTCAGGTCCTTACACTGGTTTCCAGTTACATTTAGGATTGATTTTAAAGTACTTTTACTCGTTTATAAATCACTCAATGACCTAGGACCAGAATATATTGCAGATATGTTCACTGAATATAAACCTAACAGAGCACTCAGATCATTAGGATCGAGTCAGTTAGAAATACCAAGGGTTCACACAAAACAAGGGGAGTCCGCCTTTAGTTATTATGCCGCCCAAAGTTGGAATCAGCTTCCAGAAGAGATCAGATGTGCTAAAACATTAGCCATTTTTAAATCTAGACTCAAAACTCATCTGTTAAGCTGTGCATTTATTGAATGAGCACTGTGCGATCTCCGAACTGATTGCACTGTATTTTACGTATTCACTGTATTTTATGTAAAATCATTTTCTATTTTTAACTGTTTTAAATTCATTTTCATTTTTCATTTGTTTAAATCATTTTCAAAGTTTTTAAATTGCTTGTTTTACTTTTGTTTTTTTTCATGATTATTTTACTTTCTTTTATGTAGAGCACTTTGAATTACCATTGTGTATGAAATGTGCTATATAAATAAACTTAACTTGCCTTGATCATCATTAAACCATCACATCACACACATCATCACATCACTATCACTGATCATCATTAAACCATCACATCACACACATCAGCACATCACTATCACTGATGATCATTCATGACTTTTGAAATGATCACAGGTTATTACATGGGCAAACACTCATCACTCACAGTGAAGCCCAGCATCTTGTAGTCTTTAATGTAGATGGCTTTCCTCTTTTCTGTTCCGCTGGGATCACTGTCTCCATCAAACGCGATTCTTCTGAGTTCAAAGATGATATCTCTTTGTGTCTAAATATAAGAGAGGTCAGAATATAAGAAGAATTCAGTTTTTTAGCACATAATTCAAGCTGTCTGAATAAGTTACAAGAACACAACTTTCCCAAGTATATTGGTAAATGTTGATGACAATTCAGCAATGTTTTGCATTTTATGTCATAAGTATGCTGGTCAAACAGTGGCTATTAATATACCTGAAAGTTCATGTAAGGGATATTCTACAGTCAGTCAGTCAAGTTCCATCAATACCAGTGTATAACACATTACTGTTTTCCAAAATTGTAGTTCTAAAAAATATTCACAAACAGCATAATAAAGTTGTGATGGAACAGCAGCTTTCTACATGTGGTTAGAAGCATAGTTTCTTTTTAGTATTACATGTAGATCTACAACTTGCTCTCACATTTATTCCCATATTATGAAGATCTTCACAGAAAAAAAAAAAATAATTATGTTTATGATTTAAGAAATCATTTAGCACTTTTTAATAATTTATTGTTATTAAAGCACATTTAATATTAACATTAAACTCATTGCCACAATCTAACTAAAACATTCATGTTTTCATTAATTATTAATAAATTAAACATATGTGTTAAAAACTTCTTCCTACATGTCATGCACAGGGCTCTGTATATTACACATTTTCAAGGTATACATTAAGTCTGGGGACAGTTATACTCCCTAATTATTTTGCATATAAACATCAGTGTTTGATTTCCCTTTGTTTTATGTGGCCGGCTGCAATTACTCCACAAAAAAAAAAAAAAAAAAAAAAAAAAAAAAAAAAAAAAGAAAAGAAAAAAACTGCCTATTGATGTTTCACTCTGCAAATAGTTAACACTTCTGCTCTGCATAAATGAAATTGTCAACCCAGTGAATACATTTATTCACGTGAACCATACATCCTATTCCCTCCATTATTCTTAATGTCAAGTCAAAATTTTCAGACATTTGTCAATCACTTGCCTGGTCATTCGGGTCCATTTTGGTCATCATGCGTTCTTCCAGAAGGTTGAAGGTCAAAACCTGCAGCACATACAGCTGATGTGCCATTTCAGCTTTGACTGGTCGATTCACCCGGATGATGTGCTAGAAGACAAGTTTAAAATCAAAGACCGTCAATGCTTTCACTCACAGGGGTGTTTCCTAAAACAACACTCTCATTTTCATACTGCTCCTGAAGAACTATGAACTGATGTTTCTATACACACATCTGCTGGGATGAAATTCAGTGGAGAAGAAAGATCTGTATTCCATCAAAAGATGCTCAATAACGATGGATCTTAGCTCTTAAGAGGGCTCTCTATGTGCAAGGTTACATACGTTCTCCACAATTCCATGTGTGTTTCCCAAAAATGCACTTAACATGAACACGTGAGAACACATTCTACGTGCTACTCAAGAGTCGCTGTCCGTTTGTAAAGTGCTGAAATATTACCTTACAGAACTGTATCCTTGAACCTAATAGTCATCACCTTATGTGGTTAAAAAAACCTTTCAAAAAGATGAATTTAATGTTCCTCTGGAGGAGGTAGAGAGAAACAAAGATTACATTTTCCGCAGATTTGAAAGACACCATACAAATAGGGAAAAACAAAAACATATGGGAGGACTTTGTTACAAAATTAACTGCAACCAGGGGTTTTAAGAGATCAGGGAAGGAGGTCTGTAAGAAGTGGCAGGACTTTGCAAGCCTGGCAAAAAGGAAGGGCACTGCAGAGGATGGCAATTCAAAAACAGGTAGCTGGACCAACAACTCCCCCTCTTCTCACAGCAGAGGAAGAAAAGGCCTTTGTGGTGTTATTGACCTCCATGATGGCGTCAGGTCCATCATGCTCAGAGGCACTATCAGTTTCATCTGCCATCTCCTAGTCCTCCAAAAAACCTCAAGCCTCAGTCTCCGTCTCCTGTTGTTTAGACCGCAGCCACAACACCTCAGCAGTTTGAGAATGTCTGTGGCTATAGTCAGGACTTAGTGCAGCTGGAGAGATGTTTGAAAGACATTAGACTCATTTAGAGGCTCATTGTCTCAAAGAGGCTAATAAGAAGAACGACAATTTTCAACAGTAGCTCACTGACTTCAAGAAGGCCAAGCTGGCTTTAGAGGAGAGGAGAGGAGACTTGCAGGAGATTAGGTTTGGAAGGCCCTCCATTTCTGTGCCAATTATCTTGCCAGAATAGTCAGGTAATATGGTTGTTTTAATTCTGAATAAATTAAGTTTCTATCATTTCTTGTGCGATGTGAAATGTTTTCTTCATGTAGTTATTTCTCATCCCATTGTGCAATGCCTTTTGCAGGTCCTGAGTAACTCAGTGAATAACTCAAATCAATAAAATTATGTTGATTCAGTGTTTTTGATGGCCATGTGTTTGTTGAACCACCCCAGGCCTAAGGCCCTATGAATTACTATAAGAATTCTTCCAAGTGTTTCTGAAGTAAATGACTAATGGTTGATGGTTATTTTCAAGCATAAACATGTAATTTTAGATATTATTAATATATAAAGTTTATATATTAAGGGTGACAGTAGCACAAATATATGTACTTCATCTAGTCAATACACTTCTACAGGTACAGACAAAAAAGGTTTATAGCAGACCTGTTTTATCATCACTATATACTGTGTATACATATTTATATCATGTGTATTTTTATATTTCCTTCCTATTATATTTTTTATTTCCTTTTTCTTTTTAATTTTTTCATTTATAAATGAATAAAAAAAAAGTACTAAGAGAAGTACAATCAAACCTTATATTATAATCACATTGCACTTGAATAAAGTTAAAGGTGTAATCTGCCGGTTGTCCTGCAGGTGACCTCATAACTCTGTCTTTTTATGATGCACTGAGGGCTTTACGATTGAGCACTCGTAGATCTACGATGATTTTCAAGTGCTACTTTAGTTATGATGCTTTTGGGAATCAGACCGTTGTACTAATATCAGTCGTACAATCGTTTTTACGAACTTCTTAGACTTACGATGCTTTTGAGAAATGCAGCCCTGTTTAGTAAATCTGGCCCAGTAGACATCTGTCATTACCTAGTCAACTCAGTTAGGTTACACTTTTCCCCGTCTTTATTTGTACATTTTCAAGTATTTCAAAATTTTCCATATTTCCAAAATAAAAAGTTTAAATAATATTTTAACATGACAATATATAACAAGGATCAGAAAATAAGAAACTATCAAGATAAAAGACACAATCAATTATCCCAAGTAGTTAAGCACAATTAGTTGCCAACTTGTATGACACAATTAAACAACTGTATCAGACATAAATTTCAATATAAGTGTGGTCATCCACTGGGGGAAAATTAAATCAAATCATTATTTTCAATTAAACAGGTTTCAATTAAATATATTTCCATATACTCAAGAAAAGAGCTCCAAATTTGGAGATCACGTGACCCTTCGGCAACAATTTACGCATAGTACATAGCTCTGCTCACTTTGTCAGAAATTATACAGTCATGGCAAAAAATATCGGCACGCTTGGTAAATATGATCAAAGAAGGCTGTGAAAATTAATCTGCATTGTTAATCCTTTTGATCATTTATTTATAAAATTCACAAAAATCTAACCTTTCATTGGATAATAAGAATTTAAAATGGGGGGAAATATCATTATGAAATAAATGTTTTTCTCTAATACACATTGGCCACCCTTTTATTCAATACTTTTTGAAACCTCAATTTGCCAGTTTAACAGCTCTAAATGTTCTCCTATAATGCCTGATGAGGTTAGAGAACACCTGACAAGAGATCAGAGACCATTCGTTCATCCAGAATCACTCCAGACCCTTTAGATTCCCAGCTCCATGTTGGTGCTTCTCCTCTTCAGTTCACTCCTCTCATTTTCCATAGGGTTCAGGTCAGAGGACTGGAATGGCTATGGCAAGCAGAAGCTTTGTTTTTGAGCTCAGTGACCCATTTCTGTGTTGTTTTTTAGGTTTGTGTTTGGATTATTGTATGGTTGGAAGATCCAAACATGGCCCATTATAAGATTTCTAACAGAGTCAGTCACTTACTGATTTTTTATCTGTTGGTATTTGATAGAATCCATGATGCCATGTGTCTAAACAAGATGTCCAGGACCTCCAGCAGAAATATAGGCCCAAAACATCAAAAATACAGCAGTATATTTCATTGTACACATGGGGTACTTTTTTTCCCCTGTGTTCACCAAACCCATCTTGAGTGTTTGCTGCTAAAAAGCTCATTTTTTAGTTTCATCTGACCATAGAAGCCAGTCCCCCATTTGAAGTTCCAGTCATGGCTGATAACTGAATATGCTTTAGTTTGTTTTTGGATGAGCTAGGAGAATTTTTCTTGAAACCCTCCCAAACAACATGTGGTGATGCAGGAGCTGTTTGACAATTTTTTTTAAGGTTCTCTGACCCTGAGACTCAACTATTTTCTGCAATTCTCCAGCTGTGGTCCTTGTAGAGTCTTTAGCCACTCAAACTCTCCTTCTCACCGCACATTAGGACGATATAGACACACGTCCTCTTCCAGGCAGTTTCGTAACATTTTATGTTGATTGGAAATTCTTAATTATTGCCCTGATGGTGGAAATGGGGATTTTCACTGCTCTAGCTCTTTTCTTAAAGCCACTTCACCAATTTGGGAAGCTCAATTATCTTTTGCTGCACATCAGAAATATATTCTTTGTTTCTTTCTCATTGTGATGGATGATTAAGAGAATTTGGGCTTTGTTATCCCTCCTCTTTATATTTCTGTGAAACAGGAAGCCATGGCTGGATAATTTCATGTTTATAATCATGCTGGAGTGCTCAAAATTGTGAATATGAATGGGAATATACTTCAGAGATATTTTACTCATAAGAATTTCTATGGGGTGCCAATAATTGTGTCCAACATGTATTTGAGAAATACATTTATTTCATAATGATATTTCCCCCCATTTTAAATTCTTATTATCCAATGAAAGGATAGATTTTTGTGATTTTTTTTGTTTTGTAAAAAAAAATTTAATTAAAAGTTCAGATGGATTTTCAATGCATTTTTTTTTTATATTTATTATTTGTTCATATTTTTTTGGGGTGGTTTTTGTATATCCTGTCAGTAAATTGTGAACAACTCTTCACCTAGCCCACTATGAGTACCCCAGCAGTCAAGGGTGTTCGGGGAAGAGAGATTGATCAATCGCCAATAAAGAAAAAATTCAAAGATTCCGCCATCTCCAGAGAGGATCTGGACGCTGCTATAGCTAACAGTATCAAGCTAGCGCTCAAAGAGCAACAAAGTGCTCTCGATTCGGTTGTGGCTTCGACTGTGAGAGAAGCAATAGACTCTGTACTGACTCCAGCACTCCGCGATCTACATTTGGATATACAAACAACCAACAATTCTGTAAAAGAACTAAAAGCAGAAGTTGAAAAGCTAGCCAACGCAACAAAACATACACATGACAGGGCTGATTCCATTCAAGCAGCTGCACGTGAGGACTGGAGGAGAGTCACAAACTTAAGAAATCAGCTAGATGATGTTCGACTTTCCTCAAAAGGTGGAGGATTTTGTTACTTCACTGTCACAGAAGTAGTATTCTGCAGCGTACAAAGCAGTGGGAGGGCAACAGCCATTGCCTCCATCCTTTCAGCTCAAAAAGATGAGCTCTGTGGTGATACTAACTGCCCTGAAGAGGACAACAACAAGGTGCCCATGAACACTTGTTAATTTCTTTTTGGAATCTTGCACCTGTCTGCTCGTCCGCTGACTGGTAAATAATAATTATTTTATTTATTTGCTACTATTTTTCAGGCTAATGGAGAGGTTCGATCTCTAAGCTTTTGGCTCAGTGGGCCTTTTGAGGACATGTCTTGCGTTGAAGTGGACTGGACACGCATCAACATGTGTTTCTTTTGTTTATGCAGACATACACTCTAGGTAATGTGCAGTCTGTTTTGACTTTTGTATATAGTTTGTCGTTCCTTTATTTTGTTTTGTTTTTTCTATGCCCTTCAACAGACATCAATACTCCTATTTATTTTGCTTTTCTTTTAAAAGGATTATGCATCAAGGTGGATTGGTATCGAGGATACATAACATTTACATGTCACTGGCAGTATGGCATTGCTTGTATTTCTCTTCAGGTAGACATAATTTTGATATTGCGAGCACACAATGCAGGTTCTGAATATCTTATCATTGAATGTGAATGGCCTAAATTCTCCTATTAAACATACCCGTATATTAGAATATTTGCACTGTAAATCGATTTCCTGTGCCCTGATACAAGAAACCCATTTAAAACAATGTGATGTGGCATGTTTTCAAAACATTACAAACTAGCAGCCTTCTCTTGTGCTCATAATAAAACTAAGGAGGTGCTTATCTTAGTCGATAGGAGGTTACATTTAACTATTGAACATACCGCAAATGATGATGAGAGTAGATTTGTGTTCATACACTGTAAAATACATAATGACAGCTTAGCATTGATCTCCATTTATTGCCCGAATGAGACATTTTTCACAAATATTTCCAATATATTACTTGAGCAGACTGATTGTCCTTTAGTGATGGGTGGTGATTTTAATGCTGTCTTAAATCCTGCACTGGATTAATCTCACCCTGATGCTACAGCTGACCCATCCTCTAAATTATTTAATAAATTTATTGCAGACCTCAATGTAATCGATCTTAGGATAATCCAAAATACTACATCTAAGCACTTCACTTTTTTTTTCTAATAGACGTAAGACTTTCTCTAGGATTGATTACATATTTCTCAGCCCATCTCTAATTTCATCTAACTCTTCTATCTCTATATTACCAATTTTATTGTCTGATTACTCAGCAGTGTTATGTAATTTTCACCTTTCTAACATTAAGACCAAGGGCCCTAGATGGCGTCTTAATTCATCATTACTAAACAATCAGACATTCATTAATTTGCTAAAAGATCATATAAAGAAGTTTCTCAAAATGAATATATCTTGTGATGTAGACCCTCAAATATTGTGGGAAACTACAAAATGTGCAATACGAGGATTCTGTATATCTTTTTCTTCTGCTCTTGCCAAAGCGAAAACCTGCCAATTTACACAATTAGGAAATAAGATCCAAGTATTACAAAACTTACAAAAACATTTTTTTTCTGATCAACAAGCTACACAATTGTCCTCCTTGAAAGAGGAATATGACTTACTTTCACAATCAAAGGCAGAGTTTATTTTACATAGGACAAGTCAACAATATTATTTCGAATCGGAGAGACCTAGCCACTTATTGGCCCTCAGTCTGAGGGAATGTGAGTCTAAGACATACATCGGTGCAATAAAATCTTCGGATGACCAGGTAACCACAAATCCTATGTTAATTAACAATGTATTTAAAGGGTTTTACACAAATTTGTACAAAACCGAAACCAATTTTGATGAGTCAGTTTGTAAAGAGTATTTGAATAAATTAGAACTGCCTCGGATCACACAGATGGATAAAGACTCTTTGGAGGCCCCGTTAAGTTTGGAGGAGCTCCATGAAGCACTAAAAAGCCTTCAGAAGGGCAAGTCACCAGGCTTAGATGGCCTTCTTCCTGAATTATATGTAGAAATATGGGATGTGGTAGGGATTCATTTAATTTTGCAATCGAGCATGGTACATTTCATAGAGACCAAAACACATCTTTGATATCACTGCTTCTTAAAAAGGGTAAAGATGCGTTAGTTTGCTCTAACTACAGACCAGTATCACTCATCCCATGCAATCTAAAAGTTTATGCTAAAACTCTTGCCTCTCGCATGGAGAAAGTAATTCATAGCTTAATCAAAGTGGACCAAACCGGTTTTATTAAGGGGTGTCACGCATCCGATAATATGCATCGACTGTTTCATGTACTTGATTTTGCAGACTCTCTTCCGAGTCCTTGTGCAGTTTTTTTACTTGACACAGAAGAAGCCTTTGACAAGATAGATTGGAACTATATGTGGGCAGTTCTGTAAAAGATAGGATGACCAATAATTTTCTCCTATTAAATTCAGATAAGACAGAGATATTACTTATTGGACCAAAAAACATTACACAGAATCTCGTAGATTACAATTTGCAACTAGATGGATGTACTGTTACTTCCTCTACAGTCAAAAATCTGGGTGTTATATTAAACAGGAAATTGTCTTTTGAAAATAATTTTTCCCATGTTACAAAAACAGCATTCTTCCATCTTAGAAACATTGCCAAGCTACGAAACATTACCTGTTCCTGATGCAGAAAAGCTAGTTCATGCGTTCATGACCTCTAGACTGGACTATTGTAATGCACTTCTAGGTGGTTGTCCTGCATCCTCAATAAACAAGCTACAGGTCGTCCAAAATGCAGCGGCTAGAGTCCTTACCAGGTCAAGAAAATATTATCATATTACTCCAATACTACAGTCTCTGCACTGGCTACCTATTACTTACTTATAAGGCCCTTAATGGTTTAGCTCCTGCGTACCAAACTAGTCTTCTACCATGCTACAATCCATCACGCTCCCTAAGGTCACAAAACGCTGGACTTTTGATAGTACCTAGGATAGCAAAGTCCACTAAAGGAGGTAGAGCTTTTTTCACATTTGGCTCCCAAACTCTGGAATAGCCTTCCTGATAATGTTCGGGGTTCAGACACACTTCCTCTGTTTAAATCTAGATTAAAAACACACCTCTCTATGGCCAGGCATTCAAATAATGCATCTCATAATTTTGGACTGCAGTTATATCTGATCAAATGTGCATTATTATTCTTTAGCTTGGGTTAAACTAATTAATTTTACTTGGCTGGAACAGCAGCTGCGCTAATTATGTCTCTATTTGTTTCTCTGTTTTGCCACGGGATTTACATCCCGTGGTAACTAGGATTTACACAAGCTCCAGTCTGGATCCAGAACACCTGAGGAAGAGATGATGCAACCCCTCAGAGGACCTCAGATGATGCTAACCCAGAGACAACATACAGAACTACCACATTTTGCTATAAGTTTGATTTCATAATTGCTGTTAATAGTGTTAACCGTCTGTTTTTTTTACGTCTTTTATTGATTTTTCTGAACATTTCTGCCATATGCACATGAACTGACAGTCACCACTGATAAGCTACTACTAAATATTGTAGAAAATTTGTTTTCTGTAAAGTTGCTTTGCAATGATTTGTATCGTAAAAAGTGCTATACAAATAAACTTTAAATTGAATTAAATTGAAGTGTGCAATGTTTTGGTTGCGGTGAACATTACATCTCTATGATTAAGACACTCTACTACTCACCTGAGGCATCAGTCTTAACTGGTAATATTATCTCCCCCCATTCCCTTTACAGCATGGAATGAGGCAGGGATGTCCACTTTCCCCTTTACTGTTTTGTTTATCCCTTGACCCACTAGCACAAGCTATTAGGAAATCTGACGTTCCACCGATTAAGATTCATTACCATAATCATATTATTTCGCTGTACGCTGATGACATTATCTTATATTTAGATAATTTTGATTTGTCAATAACCGGTATAATTAAGGAATTTGACCACTTTAGTAGTTTATCAGGGTACAAGATAAACTGGACTAAATCTGCTTTAATGCCAATTAACAATGTTAAAGTTAATTCTCCTATCCCCTCATTCATTCCTATTAAAGATTCTTTCCTTTATTTGGGTATAACCATATATAAAGACATTCACAAAATTGCGAGAAACAATTTTAATAATATTTTAGTCAAGATCAGAAGTGATACTCAAAGATGGAATAATCTTAAATTCTCTCTTCGAGGCAAAATCTCCACCGTCAAAATGAATTTGTTACATTGGCTTAATTTTATTTTTCTATGTTGCCACTTTCCCCTCCTACAGGTTACTTTAAGGAGATCAATTCCATACTTTCCCAGTTTATCTGGAATGGTAAACAACCCAGAATAAAACTTGTCATGTTGCAGTGTCCTATACTTTCGGGAGGATTGGCTGTACCAAATTTTGGATTATATTATTTGTCCTTTCAACTTAAGGCTCATCATATTTGGGTTGATCCTCAATCTTAAGCTTCATGGACAGTAATCGAAACTGACAAGGTTAAACCACATAGGCTCCAAGATATTTTATTTGCTGGCACAGGAAATAAAAATGATAAATATAAATTTGGCCCGGTTGTGGCCAGTTCTATTAGGATCTGGAAAAGGGTGGAACGCCTGATGGGAGGACCTTTCAAATTTTGTAACAACACAGCCTTATGGCACAACTTTAATTTTTTATGTGGAAGTCAGCCATTTGTCTGGTCCTCATGGTCTAAATTGGGCATAAACACATGCGGTGACTTATATGATAACCAAGGACTCTGCTCATTTCAAGAACTAAGAACTAAGTTTTGTTTACCAGCATCATCATGTTTTGTCTTTTTTCAGTTACGTTCTGCTCTCAAGGCCTATGGAGTTCCCTGGGTATCCCCCATTTCCTCTCATCCCGGTCGGCCATCTGTTTCTTTAATTTATAGTAAACTTAATGATCACACTGCAAAGCCTCTTTCTATTAGACATATATGGAATCGTGAATGAACAGATTTTGATTTATCGGTCGACTGGAAAAAGCTGTGGTCTAATCTAATCTTAACTTCTAAAAACTTGGCTCATCATCTTCTCCATTTCAAAGTCATCCATAGAACATACATAACTCCATACAAGAGGTTTAAAATGAAACTGCAATCGACCTATAACTGCCATATCTGTAACACTGTATCATCAGGTACTTTTCTCCACATGGTTTGGTAATGTCCAATTGTTGTTAACCTTTGGACTCAATTGAATTCTGTTTTATCCTTTTTACTACGAAATGATTACACATCTAATCCATGTTTATGTCTTCTCAATGACGATTCCAACTGCTGTATAAGTTCATTAAAGAAGAGAATGTTGTTTGCTGCTTTTACAGCTGCAAAGAAGACAATAATACAAAACTGGTTTACTCCTCACATGTGTGCAAAAACATTTTTGATTCACAGCCTCCTTAAAATAGTGACTTGTGAATATACATCAGCACGAATGAACAGGGATAAACCTAGTACCATTGATGCATGGCAATGTTTTTCTATCAAAATTTTGGATTATATAAAGGAATGACTATAAAAAGAGTTTTTTTTTTTTTCAGATTGTAAAAATATTGATATGTCTGTTGCTTCCCCTTCCCTGGTTTGTTTGTTTGAATGGATGTTTTGTTGAATCAAAAATAAAAAAAGTTCCAAAGAGCTCCAAATTTTAGAAGTGTGCCAGGGTTGCAGGATCCTGATAGGATCAACATCAGATCAGTTGTTTCTGGGCATCAAAAGCTTATCTGAGAGGTGTTGAAAGGATGCAAAAACATCATCTATATACATTTTTAAACATTGATATGCTGTATGTTGCCCATTGGGAAAAGGTCCTGTCCATCACTGATGATGGGGAAACAAAATTTGATACTATGGGGGCAGACATAGAAAAAGCTTGTAATTCATAATGATGCCTAAACTGTCTCCAGATTTGCAGTGAAGTTTTTACAATGACATTTTTGGTAAAGAGAGGATATGAACTGTTAATATGGGAATGTAGCAGGGCTGTTAATGTAGTGGGCAAACATGAGGCTACTTCCATGGCAAGCCACATGGGTAAACACTGAGACTGAAGTTGGTTTAGTCAGTATTGAAAGTTAGTAGCCTAGTACATCGACCATCTTTCAAAGTCTTTCTGAACTTGGAGCAGTAGATTATCAAAGTTAAACTTAAAAAGATCTTGAAATCTATTGGTTATCCAAACCCCATTGTAGTTAAACCTACCCTGTGCAATTTTAAATGGCATTATTTAGCATAGTATTTTTTGGCAGCTGAGTTTAGTGGGAAAAAAACCCACTTTTGGCTAGATTTAGTTTATAGCCCGAAATAGAGTCAACTGATTGTAAAGTATAAGGAACCGGAGGAACTGACAGTAAAACCTGAACTAAACAGAAGTTCATCTGTGTACAGTGAGACCTTCTGCTCTATATCTATTCTTGTTATTCTTTTTATTAACGGATTAACTTTTAAAACAGCAGAAAGAGGTTTGATGGCAATAGCAAACAGAAGTGGGCTTAAGGGGCATCCATGACGAGGGGATCTGTGAAGGTTAAAGTATTGAGTGAGTATTATTGGTTCTAACTGAGGCCTAGGGAGCGAAGTACAACAGTTTTACCCATGAAATTAATCTTTCACCAAGACCAAATTTCTGTAAAGTATAAAAAAAAGGTATCCCCATTCTACCCTAACGAATGCTTTCTCAGCATCTAGTGATATTACAGCTTCTGGGGTAGAAGGGGAAGAAGAACTAAACACCATGTTACATAATCGTCTGATATTAGAAAAAAAAAAAGAATGTCTACTCTTAAAGGGGTCCTATGAAGCAATTTCAATTTTTCCTTTCTCTTTGGAGTATTACAAGCTCTTGGTGCATAAAGAAGATCTGTAAAGTTGCAAAGACTAAAGTCTCAAATCCAAAGAGATATTCTTTATAAAAGTTAAGAGTCAACCACGCCCCCCTAAAATGCCTTGTTTAAACACGCCCTCACATGCTGTGGAGTCGCTGTGTGTTTCGTTGTGAAAGCTAAACTACTTTTTTTGGCCTTCCAAAAGAGAACACTAGAAATCAGTGGTTAAGTTGTATTTACAACACTGTTCCAGAACAGTCCAACCCAAATATTCAGATGTGTGCTGTGCATTTTATGGAGGTTGAGGACTATTTCCTGAACCAGTAGCCTGCAATGCATCTGTGGCACAACGGCTTTTTCTATAAAGTTGGGCAGTTCAGACTTTGCAAGGACAGTCTGGTGCATCTGACTCACAGCCTGTAAGTACGTTTTATATATTTAAATAATTTCCCACTGATGATTCAAACACAAGTTTTGAGCAGTAGAGTAGGCTTGTTGTTCATATGACCCCTTTAATAAAACCGTTCTGATCTGGACATGTAATTGATGGCAATACAGATGCCAGTTGCACCGATAACAGTTTTGATAACTTAAAGTCGACATTTAGTAAACCAACAGGCCGATATGAGGAGCATTCCATTCTTTATTCTTTTTTAGGATCAGGGAAATTGAGTCTTGATTAAGCATTTGAGGAAGTTTCAGTAACTTAAATAGTAACTTAGAATATCAAGCTCTGCCTATCATGACTGGCGTTCCTTATAAATATCTGAAGATGGGGTGACTGCATATATATTATCTAATTGAGTTATTCTGTGTCATCTCAGAACGCCTCTCTTTGTTTAACTTTGTCTTATGACTTATGACATATGAAATTATTTCTCCCCTGAGGTATGTCTTCAAAGCCTCCCAAAAAGAGATGCAGATATCTCTGGACTTCTGTTTGTGAATATGAAAGTATATTTTATTAGAAACAAATTCCACAAAGCTCTGGTCTAATAACATACAAGTATTCAGCTGCCACAATAGTTGCGTACCATCAAGCCCATTAAAGTAAATATTCATGGTTACTGGTGCATGATCTGATATAACAATAGCATTATAATCGCATGATACTATTGACTGAATAAATCTATGATTAGAAAGTAATCAATGTGTGTGAATGTTTGGTGAACAAAAAGAGAATGCTTTACCATGTGGATTAAAAAACACCATAAAAGATTGGACTGCACGAGCAGATTTTGAAACGAATGATCAAGATCTGGGTTAAACCAACAATTGAAACCCCTCCCAAAAATAAGAAAATATGAAGATTTATCTGGTAGTGAGGAAAATAAGTATTTAAAGAATTTGTCATTGTCCCAATTAGGGGCATACTGTAAATATTCACCAAGAGAAGTGCAGTGTTACCAATTCTCCCTGAGACGATGACATACCTGCCATTTGGTTTAATATCTGAACATACAAATTGCACAGATGTGTGTTTAATTATTGCTGTCCCTCTAGCCTTACCCTGAAACATGGAATGGTAAACTTGACCAACCAATCTTTTTTTTTTAATAATAGGTCTTTGGCTTTAAGGTGAGTCTCCTGGAGGTAAACAATATGTGACCCTTAGTGGTGAAGATGGTGTAACACCTTGCTCTGTTTCACTGGCTCGTTTACATTGTTTCGTTTACACGAACGTTGTTTCTCCTAGAACAACCCTCCAAATCTTTGCAATTAGCATCCAGATGAGTTAAACAATCACTGAGAGATGAAATCAAATTCTCCAGTTCTGTTATGCGATCGCTGTGATCAGAAAAACGCTCCAGTTCTTTGATGTACAGGTGCTGGTCATATAATTAGAATATCATCAAAAAGTTGATTTATTTCACTAATTCCGTTCAAAAAGTGAAACTTGTATATTATATTCAGTCATTACACACAGACTTTTCAAAATACAGAATATGGTTCCTGCTTGGCATTCCTGCCTGCCGCACCTCCTCCAGTGCACCTTTGGGTCAGCTGCAGGGTCATCAGCTGGTGCCACCGTTCACGGACGTTTCGCCCCCTTTCCAGTAAGTCTCCAGGTGGGGGGGCAGTGGCTTATGGGGACGTCTCCCCGCCATCCCCTACAGCTACCCTCACTGTGGTACCGAGCCCCAATTCCTGTCCCTCCTCCGTAGCCACAACCAGTAGCTTGCCTCCTCTGCCTCCTCTGCCAGTTCTTTAATGGCTCTCCTCAGGCTTACCCCAGTTGTCCAAGCAGCTTGAAGAAGCTGAATTGCAGACTTTCCCACAAAGCCCCTGCATCCAACTTCTACAGGGTGGATGGTCGTGGTCCATCCCCCGTCTCTGCACTCCGCTGCCAGATCAGAGTACTTGAGCCACTTGAACTCGTACGCCACTGATATTCCCTCTTCCCATGGCACAGTCAACTCAATAATAAGAGCCTTCTTGGCCGCTGTGGACCACATCACTGCATCTGGCCTTAACATTGTCTGAGTGATCTCTGTTGGGAAGATAAGCTGGGTGCCCAGGTCAACACGCATCTTCCATCACTTTCCAGGGGTGAGCAGACATGTTGTCCTTCCTACCACTGTTTTCTGTCCACCTTCACCTGGTCTGAGGAATGGGATGTTTGGCCGAAGGGGATCTGAAGAGCTATTTGCCCGGACTCTACATCTTTCCAACTGCTCCGCCAAATTTCTCAGCACCTGATTGTGCCGCCATCTAAACCAGCCCTGCGTCAATGCAACGTTACACCTCGACAGGATATGCTGAAGGCCTGCATTGGCTTCATTGCACAGGGGGCACTTGTCCTCACTTCCGAACCACTGGGAGAGATTTCGGGGACAAGGGAGGGTGTCATACACTGCCCTCACGAGAAAGCTGAGCCGCGATTGCGGGGTTCGCCAAATATCTGCCCAGGTTATGACTCTGTTAGTAATATCCTCCCAGTGGGTCCATGCTCCTTGTTTGCCCTGGGAAACAGCCTTGATGAGGTAACGGTCCTGTTCCATTCGGGAGACCTCTTCCACCACCATGGTCTTCCTCTGCTCCCTTGTGGCTTTGGACCAGAACTGGACTGGCTCTCCCCAGCCCAACCCAGCCCGGCTGTGTTGGACTCTTCCCATGACCTCCTTGTGTTGTGGCCTGGTAATGGCTTGGTCGACCTCTTGCTGGGCCCTCCATCTGTGCCCAGTGTGGATGGTCTCGCCTGCACTCTTCACTGCTTCGTCCCTGGATTCCTTTAGCTCGACTACAAGACGGGTCTTCTCCTGCTTGTATCCGAGGTTGATGGACTTCAAAGGAAGCTGAAGAGCATTCTTGCCGAAAAGGCCTGTGTCAGAGAAGCAGCGCGGGAGGCCCAACCACTTCCTGATGTAGGTGTTGGAGATGGTGTCCATCTTGCTAGGCCAAGGATGACGGTATTTCAGACACCTTCAGAGGCCACATCACACGCTGGAAAAGTGTGAATTGGTAACACCATACCTTCCCCGGTAGCTGGCTGCTGTCAATTTTTTCGAGCCCCTCTCTCAGCTGCTTCTGTACCAACTTCCCCATCTGTCTGTCGGAGAGCTCTGACGTGTACTCCCTTCCAAGACTTCGGACGGATTGCTCTTTCAACAATGGTATTTTCTCCCCTCCTGCTGTGAACACCGTCCTGTCATCTCTAACCCCTTTCCTGATTGAAAGGCTCCTGGACTATGAGGGCTTAATTCTTCATCCTAGTCCATTGTATCAGCTCATCAAGGCGCTTAAGGAGCCGGGCTGTACATGGAGCTGTTTGTAAGATGGTTGTCACATCATCCATGTACCCTCTCAATGCCGGGAGTCTTCCTCCTGATGGTAATCTCATTGATGTATTTCAAATGTTTATTTCTTTTAATTTTGATGATTATAACTGACAACTAAGGAAAATCCCAAACACAAAAGGTCATTGCAGAAGAGGCTGGCTGTTCACAGAGCTCTGTGTCCAAGCACATTAATAGAGAGGCGAAGGGAAGGAAAAGATGTGGTAGAAAAAAAGTGTACAAGCAATAGGGATAACCGCACCCTGGAGAGGATTGTGAAAGAAAAGCCATTCAAAAATGTGGGGGAGATTCACAAAGAGTGGACTGCAGCTGGAGTCAGTGCTTCAAGAACCACTACACACAGACGTATGCAAGACATGGGTTTCAGCTGTCGCATTCCTTGTGTCAAGCCACTCTTGAACAACAGACAGTGTCAGAAGTGTCTCGCTTCAAAAAGGACTGAACTGCTGCTGAGTGGTCCAAAGTTATGTTCTCTGATGAAAGTAAATTTTGCATTTCCTTTGGAAATCAGGGTCCCAGAGTCTGGAATAAGAGAGGAGAGGCACACAATCCATGTTGCTTGAGGTCCAGTGTAAAGTTTCCACAGTCAGTGATGGTTTGCGGTGCCATGTCATCTGCTGGTGTTGGTCCTCTGTGTTTTCTGAGGTACAAGGTCAACACAGCCGTATACCAGGAAGTTTTAGAGCACTTCATGCTTCCTGCTGCTGACCAACTTTATGGAGATGCAGATTTCATTTTCCAACAGGACTTGGCACCTGCACACAGTGCCAAAGCTTCCAGTACCTGGTTTAAGGACCATGGTATCCCTGTTCTTAATTGGCCAGCAAACTCGCCTGACCTTAACCCCATAGAAAATCTATGGTGTATTGTGAAGAGGAAGATGCGATATGCCAGACCCAAGAATGCAGAAGAGCTGAAGGGAAATATCAGAGCAACCTGGGCTCTCATAACACCTGAGCAGTGCCACAGACTGATCGACTACATGCCACGCTGCATTGCTGCAGTAATTCAGGCAAAAGGAGCCCCAACTAAGTACTGAGTGCTGTACATGCTCATACTTTTCATGTTCATACTTTTCAGTTGGCCAAGATTTCTAAAAATCCTTTCTTTGTATTGGTCTTAAGTAATATTCTATTATAGATCTGAGACTCCAAGTCCAACTCTCTAACCATTAGGTCATGACTGGCCCTGAATATAGAGAGTTTCCCGCTGTTCCCGCACATAATAATCATTCTCCTACACCAGGGGTGTCAAACTCAATTCCTGGAGGGCCGGAGCCCTGCAGAGTTTAGATTCAACCCTAATTAAACACACCTGATCCAACTAATCAAGTCCTTCAGGCTTATTTGAAAACTACATGGTAAATATGTTGGGGCAGGGCTGGAACCAAACTCTGCAGGGCTCTGGCCCTCCAGGAACTGAGTTTGACACCACTGTCCTACACTGTTTCTTTATTTGTTTTAAACAGCAGAATGAATATTTGTTTATTTCAGGGCATAATTTGTAAACAATTAGCACATAAACCGTTGTGCCGTTCTGCTTATATAGCAACAGTAACCAAAGGGGGCGGGTCTTTGCCAAGGGTCAATTACTTACATGTAAAATTACAACAATTACAAAAAATAAAACCTTTAAACGTGTGCTTGGCCAACCTCAACTTTAACACTGGCGTAAGGCAAACGAACCATCTCCATAATGACGATAAATAAATAAACATTTACATTTACATTTAATCATTTAGCAGATGCTTTTATCCAAAGCGACTTACAAATGAGAACAATAGAAGCAACAGATCAACAAGAGAACAACAACGGTATACAAGTGCTATGACAAGTCTCAGTTAGTCTAGTACAGAACACGTAGCCAGGGTTTTTTTTTTTTTTTTTAAGAATATGATAGACAAGAAAAGAAAAGGTAAGTACTAGTATTAGCTGGTTTCGTTTATAAACTAATAAACGATCCTATTTCTTGATGGGGTTAGCAGGTTAGCAGAAAATGAGAAAATATGTTAACACAGCTTCAATTAAACCTTTCAGCCAGCGGTTTGCTGGATTTGTCACAGGTGAAATCACTGCTGTGCTTTGAATCTGCAGTTCCTCATTAGCTGAAACATTTAGTAACTCTGTCTGAATGAGTTTAGCAACTACTAGCAGAATATGAGTAAGAAAGGGAATCTGATGGCATTATGTATGGATTTACACTTACATTGAGTATGATGCCGCGGAGGTGTTTCTGAGCCAGTGTACTCGCCATCTCCTGCCATAAACACACACACACACAGAGTCAGACACAGATCACAAACATCAGCGTGTCTGTGAACGTCTGAGCCAGACTATCACCACAAACACACCGCACAAACACAAACACAGCCCACAACTGAGTGACAATGTTTTGAGAGAAAACTGTTAGAGGAAATATTGAAGAAAGTCAACAAATATGGACTGTTATATCAGGATTAATAAACTGCTGCTTGACCAATCAGATTTGAGGACTGGATATATTTGTTGTATACAAGTAGAATAAGTAATTATATGTTTGCATTAGCTGTTTCTTTGTGTGACAGTTTCCTACACTTCTTTTGTGTTGTACCTGATGTATGTGATTAGACCAGTGAGTTGGTTTCTGTGTGTGTGTGTGTGTGTGTGTGTGTGTGTGTGTGTGTGTGTTTGTGTTGGTTTTTTATGAGAGAGAGAGAGAGAGCGAGAGCGAGAGCGTGTGTGTGTGCGTGTGTGTGTGAGTGTGAGAGAGAGAGAGAGAGAGAGAGAGAGAGTGAGTGTGTGTATGTGTGTGTGTGTGTGTTCACCTGGCGTCTGTCCTCTGGGGTTTTGAGGAACAGGGCGTTGATGAGGGCGATGGCATACGTCTGGATCTCCTGATTGGACCTGCAGGGATGATGGTACACACACACTGTTAGAGGTATCTTGCTCTTGGATTCTAACACTGCTGGCCTCTAGATCATGTGTCACTGTCTCATGTCTCCAGCAGACTGGAGCTCCACCTCAGGAGACGAGAGGGCCACGCTCAACCGGTATAA